>NC_080174.1:65485505-65785505 GCF_950295315.1 Erinaceus europaeus | reverse complement strand
ACTTAGTGACCCTGTACTGTTCCTGAAGCCCCACCAATAAATACATCTGTCAATAAGCAAGGAGTTTCCCAGGAATCAGGCGGTAGAGGAGCAGGTTAAGTGCATGTGGAACAAAGCACAAGGATCTGCATAAGGATCCCAGTTCATGCCCCCGGCTCCCCTCCTGCAGGGGAGTCACTTCACAGGCGGTGAGGCAGGTCTTCAGGTGTCCATCTTTCTCTCCCCATCTTTCCCTCCTCTCTCCATTTCTCTCTGGCCTATCCAACGATGATGACATCATCATCAACAACAATAATAACTACAACAATAAAAAACAACAAGGGCAACAAAAGGGAATAAATAAAAAAAAAAGGAGTTTCCTCTACTCTTACTTCAGGCATAATATATTGAATGAGTTTATCAACCATCTTTAGATAGCTTAATGCCACCTTTGCATCATTTATAACATTTAAAAATATTTTTAAATGTTTATTCAGTAGTAGATTGTATTTCATATTGTAGTAAGAAATCAACTGCACTATGGGGCACACAACAAAGTTACAAACATATATTTTAAAAAACACTAGTACATGTACTAGTACATAAACTGACTGCGGGTATGAGACTGAAACAGGGGTGATGTGAGAGGACGTGCTTGAAGCTGAGCCACTGTGCTGCCAATTCCCACGACCAAAGTGCAAATCACAATACCAAGTGGTCCAGCTATAGCAAATGCATGTGTGTGTGTGTGTGTGTGTGTATGTGTGTTTCTGTGCACATGTGTGGCCTCAGAACAATAATGTAACCACTATTTGTCTTATTTTTGGTTCTGGACCACAAAGTTCCTTTATTATCCTCTACACCAATACTCAGGGCCAAAGAAAGTAGTAAAAGTAGGGAGTCGGGCTGTAGCGCAGCGGGTTAAGCGCAGGTGGCGCAAAGCACAAGGACCGGCATAAGGATCCCGGTTCGAACCCCGGCTCCCCACCTGCAGGGGAGTCGCTTCACACAGGCGGTGAAGCAGGTCTGCAGGTGTCTATCTTTCTCTCCTCCTCTCTGTCTTCCCCATCTCTCTCCATTTCTCTCTGTCCTATCCAACAACGACAACAACAGTAATAACTACAACAATAAAACAACAAGGACAATAAAAGGGAATAAATAAATAAAATAAATATTAAAAAAAAAGAAAGTAGTAAAAGTAGAAAAAAATTGAATAAACAAATATGAGTGGTCCGGGAGGTGGTGCAGTGGCTAAGACACTAGACTCTCAAGCATGAGGTGCTGAGTTCAATCCCCGGCAGCACATGTACCAGATTGATGTCTGGTTCTCTCTCCTCCTATATATCTCATAAATAAATAAATAATATAAAAAAGAAAAATATGAAAGGGGTTTGAGTCCCAGCTATGTATTTGTTTCAGTAGTTTCTATTGTCAAGAGAGCTGCATATTCTTCTAATTGCACACCTCACCGGGCACTGTGGTGGGGGGTTGGATGGTCACAAAATAGACAATTCTAAACAGAGTTTTGGGGGCTGGGTGGTAAGACACCCAGTAGAGCACACACACCACCATGCATGAGGACCTGGGTTCAAGCCCCGGGCCCCACGGGTAGAAGGGAAGCTTCATGAGTAGTCACTCGGTGCTGCAGGCGCTTCTCTTTCTTCCTTTCTGTCTCCCACTCCCCTCTCAATTTCTGTCCTATCAAGTAAAAGAAATAAGCAAGCATCCCAACCAGTCAACAGTGGTGAATCTGCTGTGCAGGCACTAAACCACAGCAATAACCCTGGTGGCAAACAACAACAACAAATTTATTTCCTTGGTCTTAGAAGTAGATCCAATACTACCTGGTCATACTTCTAATTTGCCTCCTAGGCATCCAGTTGAGTGAGTTGGGGGTCCTCTCTTTTTTGTACACTGTTCACAGCTTACTTATGGAAGGAGGAAGAAGGTAAAAAGTACTATTTGCTACTAAAGGTAGAGAAAAGGTAAGTGTTGTAGTGGTGTGGGTTACTAGCCTCAGGTTTACCATTATAAAATAAGGACCTGAGTAAATACTCTGAATACTTTCACTTTTAGCAGTCTGGTTGTTTTATATTAAAAGTTATTATTGTGTGGTCCAGGAGGTGGAGCAGTGATAAAACTTTGGACTCTCAAGCACAAGTTCACAAGTTCAATCCCCGATAGCACAAGTGCCAGAGTGATGTCTGGTTCTTTCTCTCTCTCCCATCATTTCTCATAAATAAATAAATAAAATATTAAAAACTAAAAGTTATTATTGATATAACATTGTTCTACAGAATCATTAAGTTTCCAGAGAATTTTCACACCCATTCTAATAACCATCATTCTAATTCTAAGGTAAAGCAAGATGCAGAGAAGGAAATAGAAAATGCGAAGGGGGAGGCAGGGCAAACAAATGTGACAGATGAGAAAATGGGGTAAAATACATTTCATCGATCTTTCTTAAGACCCACTAAAATGAGCCAGGTAACAAGAAAAGAGACAACATTTTTGGAAACTTATAAGATTGGCAAAGTAGCAACTGACTTATTAGACCCAAGAAAGCTGACTCCTTAACCCAGAATGGGAAATAATGAAAATCAGGCTACTTGATCTTAAAAAATTGTTTTTATCTTTATTTATTTGTTGGACAGGGACAGTCAGAAATCAAGAGAGAGGATGACAGAGAGGGAGAGAGACAGAGAGACACCTGAAGCCCTGCTTCACCACTTGCAAACCTTCCTCCCCCTGCAGGTGGGGACTGGGGGCTCAAACCTGGGTCCTTACACGTTGTAATATGTGCACTCAACCAGATGCACCACCACCTGGCCCTGCTACTTGATCTTATAATTTATAAAAAGCCTAGGAATGGGCAGGTGCACCTGGAGATGAGTATAAAGGTAGATTTAATAAAAGAAGAATTGGTTGAAGTCTATTCAGCAACAGACTTACAGAAATAGTTAGGCTTTCCATATCATAACAAGATGCTTTCACTGAAAACAAAAGTAAAATGCAGAAAGTCAGAGATAAATGTAGTGAAATAAACAGACATATATCCATGAAAGGTAAGTAAGTTACAGGAACATTTAGCAGTCTGGGATAGTGTTACAACTTTCGGACATGAGGTCTAGAATTTGACCTCCCTAGCACTGCATGTGCCAGAATGATGCTCTGGTTCAACCAACCAACCAACCAACCAACCAACCAACCAACCAACCAACCAACCAATTGTTTTTTTAAAAACAAGCTAATAGGGATGGGAAAACAGCATAATAGTTGTACAAAATGTCTTTCATGCCTGAGGTTCTGAGCTCCTGGGCTCAATCCCTAGTACCACCATCCATCAGAGCCAAACTCTGTTAAAAAAAAAAAAAAAAGCAAGTTTATAGCAAATTAGTCAATATAGTCCCAAACAAGGACTAGGCCAGGTATCCATCAACAAGGGAATAGATATAGGTTGTGGTATATTCATTTGTTAAACTATCACCTAAGAATAAAAAGGATCTGGGAGATGGCATAATGGTAAGAACGTCGAACTTAAAAGCACGAGAACTTGAGTCTGATCCTGGATATCGTATGTGCCAGAGTGATGCTCTGGTTTTTCTCTTCTCTCATTAATAAATAAAAAAAAATTTAAAAAGAATTAACCCGCAAAGCGCAAGGACTGGCATAAGGATCCCGGTTCGAGCCCCCCAATTCCCCACCTGCAGGGGAGTTGCTTCACAAGCAGTGAAACAGGTCTGCAGGTGTCTTTTTCTCCCCCTCTGTCTTCCCTTCTTCTCTCCATTTCTCTCTGTCCTATCCAACAACAGCGTCAACAGCAATAATAACTACAACAATAAAACAACAAGGGCAACAAAAGGAAACAAATAAATAAATAAAAATAATTAACCATTGATAGAGTATCTTTCAAAATATTTTTCTTTTTCTTTTTTTTTAAAGATTTTTTCCTTTAAATTAAAAAATATTAGAGACCGAGAGAAATCAATAGGGATGAGGGAAGTTGAGAAGGAGAGAGACACCTGCAGCATGACTTCACTGCTTGTGAAGCTTTTCCCCTGCAGATGGGGACAGTGGTTGAGCCTGGGTCCCTACACATGGTAACATGTGCTTAATTAACCAGTTGTGCCACTGCCTGGCTCTTTAAAATATTATTTTCAGGGAGAGAAACTTGATACAAAGGAATGCATATTGTCTAATTCCACTTACATTAAGTTCAAGAAAGGAAAACCTATTCTCTAACGACAGCAATCAGAATTAAGGTAGGAGTGAAGACAGTGGGGCATTATAGGTAACTTCCAAGTGTGATAGGAGAACTTGATTGTGATGGTGAGTACATGTGTTCTTGTGGTGAATGAATCCCATCAAATTGCACATTTAAAAAAAATTATTTATTTTATTTTTGAGAGAGATGCAGAGGGAGAGAGAGAGAGAGAGAAACACCAGAGCACTGCTCAGCTCTGGCTTATGGTGGTGCGGGGGATTGAACCTGGGACTTTGGAGCCTCAGGCATGAGAATCTGTTTGCATAACCATTATGCTATCTCCCCTGCCCCAAATTGCACATTTAAGGCCTACGCATTTTCACTATATTACAAATGTTATCTAATAAAACACACAAGAAGGAAAAAGAAAAAAAACTAAGTGATGATTAAAAAACTAATGTGATGTGAATTAAAAGTAAACAAAATTACTACATGAAGAATACTTGCAGTTTTAAAACCTGGTACCCCAAATCTTTGAATCTTTCCATCAGTCTCTATCATACTCATCTAACAGATTTAATAGAAATTATTCTCAAAGCATAAGATCATCCACCCCCATCTTCTGCTTCTTGGAACATTAACATTTAGAATCCAACTACCTTGGGGGGGGGGCCAGGTGATGGTGACTGGATTGAGTGTACACGTTACCATGATTTAAAAAAAATTATTTATTTTTATTATTGGATAGAGACAGAGAAAAACTGAGAGGGGAGAGGAGATAGGGAGAGAGACACCTGCAGCCTTTACTTCACCACTTGTGAAGCTTTCTTCCTGCAGGTGAAGACCAGGGGCTTGAACCTGGGTCCTTGTGCACTGCAGTGTGTGCACTTAACCAGGTGCACCACCACCTGACCCCCACATTACCATGCTTAAGGACATGGGTTTAAGATCCTGCTCCCTACCTTCAGGGAGGAAGCTTCATGAGCAGTGAAGCAGGGTTGCAGGTGTCACTCTTTCTCACTCTCTCTCAATTTCTCTCTATACCATCATATAAAAGGGGGGGAAAAAGGCTACCAGAAGTAGTTGATTCAGTGCAGTCACCAAGTCCCACTGATAACCCTGATGGCAAAATAAAGCAAACAAACATCTACCATGTGTGAGAAGGCAAAGTCACTGTGTGACAAGGTCTGTGTAGAGCGAAACCAACAGCCACAACCAACTTGTAGGCCATGGTTGGAAGTGGATCCTCTAGCCCTAATTAAACAAGGAGAGCTGAGCTGCTACACAGCACTGCCCACACTATTGTTTCAAGCCATGACATTTTGTGGTAGTTTGTTTTTCAGCAATTACTGGAACAGTTAGTGGTACCAGTTATGGTGATGAAGTAAGAAAAGCCAGCAGACATTGGGCAGCAGAAAGAAGTACAAATGGTCCTGAAGGTATGAATGAAAACTGAAAGAATTTTGAATAGAGCTCTGATGTAAGCCTAGGTTTTTTGTTTGTTTGCTTTGTCTTTTATTTGGGGTTAGTAGTAGGTTATAACATTGTAAGATTACAGGGTATAGGTCTCCACACTGCACCCACCACCAGTTCTGTGTCACCATCCTCCCACCTCCCAGAGATAACCACCACAGGTATTACAAAGTCTCAGAAAGTTTGTTTGCTTCTGTTCTTTATTTTGTTTTTTGAAGCCTAGGTTTTGAGGTCATTGATGAGGGCTTAAAGTAAACTAAGGAAAATCTAATTGGAAATGGAGAGTGGTAAACTTGCTAGGTAGTGGTGGAAAGTTTGACAATACTGACCCCTGCAGTAACATGACAACAGAAAATGTATCTGATGAACTCAATGAAATAACCAGAGATTTCCTGATAAGAGTAATTAAAAGTGGGTTTGCAAAATGCCTTGGATAGTGCATAGCTTTGCCATATGGGAGACCCAGGTTCGAACCTGGCCCTCCCACTGTATTGGAGAAGCTTTGGTGCTGTGGTCTCTTTCTCTCTCCTACTCTCCCTCTTCGTCCCTGTTTCTCTTTCTGAGAAAAGAAAGTTATCCTGGATATGTGAAGCCCTTGAGATGAAAAACAAAAAGTGCCACTGGTTATTACTGCTCAAGATAAAAATACAAAAATCAGAGAGATGAGCTTAAAAAAAAATATATATATATATATATTTATTTATTTATTTAGATGAGCTTAAAATATATCTATATTTATATATATATTTATTTATCCCAGAGATCACAGAGCCCACAAATAAAACTGATTCTCTTTTATGGTCTTTCCAGAAGACACATGATTTTAAGTAAAGGGTCAAATATACAAATGCATAATAAAATCTTTTTGTTCAGATGTCAAAATGATTTAAGATAAGTGTCACAGAGTGTCAGACTAAAAAGCCCCCTAAGAACCATAAAGGCAAATCTTGGAGATTCTCTCCCTTAAATGATAGCATTTTTTAAGATTTATTTCACAGCAGTTGTACAAGCCATCCAAAATACAGAGGTGCGGCACGTCTTCAAGATACTTGTGGATGTGCTTTTTATTTAATGTAGAAAATCTTAATAACACAGAAAACACCTGAAGTTTTTAAGAGAAAAACAGTAATACTGAAACGGAAAATTAAGGATACCTTTGATAAGATCATTAGTAAACTGACTACAGCTGAGGAAAGAATTGTTAAGATTGAGGATACTGATCAGCTCTGGTTCATGGTGGTGCTGGGATTGAATCTGGGCCTCTGGTGCCTTAGATGTGAAAGTCTTTTTGTGTAACCAGTATGTTTTAGCTACAGCCCTACCAAATTTTTTTTTTTGTCACCAGATTATCACTAGGGTTCAGTGCCTGCAAGACAAATCCACTGATCCCAGCAGCCATTTCTCCTTTATTTGATGTAACACAGATAATTAAGGGGGACAGAAACTTTCTACCCTTCAGGTGGAAACTGAGAGCTTGAACCTGGTGTCCCACCAGCCAGAAACTCCTAGAAGAAATGTTTGATCTGTCAAAACTCACAGAACAACAGACCATCTGAATAGACCTTTGCTTATAAAAAGAACTGATTCAATAATAAATAACCTTACAAAACAGAAAGGATCAGGCTCAGGCCAGGATTCAATGGTCAAGTCCATCAAACATTCAAGAAATACACTTAACAAAATTTCTGTAACTTTATTTAGAAAACAGAAGTGAATACTTTCTTTTAAAAATTTTTTTATATTTATTTATTTTCCCTTTTGTTGCCCTTGTTGTTTTCTTCTTATTGTTGTTGTTACTGATGTCGTCATTGTTGGACAGGACAGAGAGAAATGGAGAGAGGAGGGGAAGACAGAGAGGGAGAAAGAAAGACAGACACTTGCAGACCTGCTTCACCACCTGTGAAGTGACTCCCTTGCAGGTGGGGAGCCAGAGGCTTGAACTGGGATGCACAGGCCAGTCCTTGCGCTTCGTGCCATGTGTGTTTAACCTGCTGCACTACTGCCCGACTCCCCAAAGTGAATACTTTCTAACTCAAAGAGGCCAACAGACACCAAAAGAAAATACAGACGCTTATCTCACATAAACAAGAGTTTAGGGAGTCAGGCTGTTACACAGTGGATTGAGCGCAGGTGGCAGAAAGTGCAAGGACCAGCGTGAGGATCCCTGTTTGAGCCCTAGGCTCCCCACGGTGAGGAGTCGCTTCAAGTCTGCAGGTGTCTATCTTTCTCTCCCCCTCCCTGTCTTCCCCACCTCTCTCCATTTCTCTCTGTCCTATCCAACAACAATGGCATCATCATCAACAACAATAATAACTACAACAATAAAACAAGGGTAACAAAAATAAATATTTAAAAAATTTCTTAAAAAAAGAGTGCAAAACTATAAACATAATACTAGCAAACCAAAGTCAACAATATATAAAAACAATTATACACTCTATTCAAGTGAGATCTATCTCACTCAAGGCTGATTCAACAATATAAAAGCATTTAATGTAACACAGCAGATGTGATGTTTCTAGCGAACCACCAACTAATCTTGTGAAAATATTTTATTTATAAGAGAGACAGGAGAAATTAATAGGGGAGGGAAAGGAAGAGAGAGAGAGAGAGAGAGACCTGTAGTACTGATCCACTGCTGGTAAAGATTCTCTCCTGAAAGTGGGGACAGGAGGTTTGAGTCCCTGTACATGGAATCATTTGTGTTCTATCAGGCATGTCACCATACTGTCCCTACCAACACATGATGTCATCTACAGATGTAGAAGAACATTTGACAAAGTCTAATAGCTATTTACACATTCAGCAAACTAGAAGTAGAAGGAATAGCTATAAAAACTGACATCATAAAACTTTAATATCTTGCATAAGGATGAGATATTAGACTTCTCCACTAAAATCAGGAACAAGTTAAGGGACTTCCTTCATCAAAAGAGATGGAACTGGTAGTAAGTACACTAAGTGAAATAAGTGAAGAAGGGAAGGACAATTACAAGATGGTTTTGTTCATGTGTGTAATACAGATGACTAAACCAAATTATTTAAAAATAGTAACCAACTATCTCTAGGACTTTGTGAGAACTATGCTGGTTATGTGGGGGGAGGGGATAGATATGGAACAAAGCTTTGGTAGAGGGTGTGGTGTCTTAGACACAGTAGGTGTGGATTTGAAATTATACCTTTCACATGATTGGTATATTGCATCAAATCACAAGACTCTGGGGGTGGGAGGGAGGGTTCAGGTTCTGGAACATGATGGCAGAGGAGGACCTACAGGGGGTTGAACTGTTATGTGGAAAACTGAGAAATATTACACATGTACAAACTAATGTGGTTTTCTGTCGACTGTAAACCATTAATCCCCCCAATAAAGAAAAAAAAAAACATGAATCCTTGGGAAAATGTCACTAGAATAATAAATATATCCTTATTTATTTTGTTCAAATATTTATCTTATTTGCTTTATAATATCTTTATTTTATTTACTTTTGGACCAAGACATAGAAAAATTAATGGGAAGGAAGAGAGAGAGACATACATACACCTGCAGCACTGCTTCACCATTTGTGAAGCTTTCTCCTTGCAGGTAGGAAGCAGGGTCTTGAACCTGGATTCTTGCACACTGTAACATGTGCTCTACTGGGTGCACCACCACTTGGCCCTCATTTTTTTATTCAAATATTTTATTTATTAAGGAGAGAGCTAGGAGGAGAGAGAGAGAGAAAGAGAACCAGACATCATTTTGGTACATGTGCTGCTGGGGACTGAACTCAGAACTCTCTGAACTCAGAGTCCAACATTTTATCCACTGTTGCCACCTCCTAGACTGCTATCTATTTATTTTTGATGCCAGGAATCCAAACCAGGACTTCAAACATATGACACATGTGCTATATCACTGAAATACATCCTTAGTCAATGATACTTCTAAAAGTAAGATATCAGAAACAAACATACAGAACAAAACTCACTACAAAGTTTGGAGATATAGCTGAAAAAAAAAAACTTAGAGAAAGTTGAGCAGAAAGACAAAGAGAATGGTGATAAGAATAAAGAGGGCTACAAATGTCAAAGGAAGAGTTCAAGAGGTTTAACATCTGAGTAAGAGGTATATTAGAGTGAACAGAGAAAAAGAGAAAATCACTGATGAAATAACTCAAGAAGTAAATATGGAATGTGCACAGTAAGTGTTTAGCATTGTAAATAAAAGTATTTAATCTTCGGTGAATTTCAGGATACTGGGCAAGTAGAAAAGCTCTGAAAAGAACAAACAGGTCTCATACAAAACCAAAGAGGCAAATTTAAGAAAAGTTTACTTGGAAACACAAAGACAGGGGAAGAAATAAGCTAGGGATTACACAAAGGAGACAAAAAGGACCTCAAGGAATGCCTCCAGTTCAAGGAGATATTTCTTTGGAGTGGAGTGGATAGTATATATAATGAACTTGAACATAAAGAGAGATGTATATGGCAGTAAGAGTATAAGGATGAATCATAAGTATATGTCAAGTAATTACATGGCAAAGCAAACAAGACCTACTTTAAAAACAAAATGTTCAACAAAAGAAAAATAATCATGGTAGGCTATGCGGTTCAGAGTAGAATAGCACTGAATACATTACGGTCAGCAATAGTGAAGAAAAAAAGTGCCAAGCGTCTCTCACTCAGACTTTGTGAGAACAATGGCGATTATGGTGGTGGACGTGGTGGAAGCTGTTACACAAAACTTTGGTGTTGGTGCAGTATGAAACTTTACTCTTGAAACCTTATAATTTTGTAAATCATTGTCAAATCAATAATAAGAACAGTGAACTTCAATCTAACTAAAATTATAGCACTACTGCACTGGAATAGGAAAGTATAGAGGGTGAGAGGCAAAGAGATTAAGAAGAGTGAAATCTTCATCATAAGTGGGTTGTTGGGAGATTGGTTATGCAAAGAATCTCTCATGTCTGAGAGTTTCAGGTTCAGTCCCCCCCCCATCAGAGCTGAGCAGTGCTCTGGCAAAAACAAAACAAAACAAAACAAAAATCAAACAAAAGAACAGTGGGTTGTTAGTTGAAATATGTCTTTAAAATAAACAGCAATATAAATGTGCCATTTGTATATCTGGAGGCAGATAAAAGCATCAGATGAATTACAAGGTCTTTGATATAAGTGATAAAGAGGTTTGTTTTTTCTATTATATATATTGTTTCTATGAATTATGAACCCCTAAATATTATTCTTATTTATTTTTAAATATTATTTTTTTCTATTTATTTTGGGTAGAGACAGTGAGAAATTGATAGAGAAGGAGACTAAAAGGGAGAAAGGAAGAGAGATATCTGCAGCACTGTTCCACCACTTGTAAAGCTTTCCCCCTTCAGATGGGAACTGGGGGCTTGAACCCAAGTCCTTGAGCATTATAATAAATGTGTTCAACCAGTTGTGCTACCACATTACACTAAGTATTATTCTTTATTATTATTATTTATTTATTTTCCCTTTTGTTGCCCTTGCTTTTCATTATTGTTATAATTATTATTGTTATTGATGTCGTTGTTATTAGATAGGACAGAGAGAAATGGAGAGAGGAAGGGAAGACAGAGAGGGGGAGAGAAAGACACCTGCAGACCTGCTTCACCACCTGTGAAGCTACGCCCCTGCAGGTGGGAAGCCAGGGGCTTGAACAGGGATCCTTATGCTGGTCCTTGTGCTTTGAGCCACGTGCACTTAACCTGCTACGCTACCGCCCGACTCCTACTAAGTATTATTCTTAATATAACAGTTACTCCACTGGGTGGTTGGATGTTTTCTTTTTTCTTTTCTTTGCCTCCAGAGTTATTGCTGGGGTTCAGTGCCTGCACCATGAATCTACTGTTCCTGGAGGCCATTTTTTTCCTCTTTCGTTGCCCTTGTTGTTGTAGCCTTGTTGTGGCCATTATTGTCATTGTTGATGTCGTTCGTTGTTGGGTATGACAGAGAGAAATGGAGAGAGAAGGGGAAGACAAGAGGAGGAGAGAAAGATAGATACCTGCAGACCTGCTTCACCGCCTATGAAGTGACTCCCCTGCGCTTAACCCTCTGCGCTACTGCCCAACCTCCTAAAGAGATCACTTTTAGAGTTATCTTCATGGATAGTTTATGAAATGGGAAGAGAATCACATGACCCACGTTTATTATCACTGTGATATGGTTGGTGATTTGTTGAAGGCAACACGGGTGTCTTTTGTTATGGAGGACCAATCAAAGATGAGAGGGCTGGAACTTCTAGTCCCACCTCAGACCTGGGAAGAGGAGAAGGGCTGGAGATTGAGTTCAATCACCAATGGCTTATATATGTTAACCACATATGTCTAATAATAATAATAATAAATATATAATATACAATATAATATAATAACAACAACAACAATAATAATAAGCCTTTATTCAAAACTCAAGGAGGGGGTTCTGAAGAGCTTTCATATTGATGAACACATGGTTGTGCTGTGAGAGTGATGCCACTGGAAAGCATCAAGACTCAGCACCCTTCCTCCGTGCCTTGCTCTCATGCCATTTTCCATTTAGATGTTTGTTTTATATCCATTCTAATACACTAGTGGTCTAGTGACCTGAGGAGGGGGTCTTCAGTAACACAGCCTGACTGGCATTGAAAGTAGAGGGTGGTCTTGGGAGACTGAGTTGAGCCCCTTACTGATGAAATCTGATCCTATTTCTCAGTAGACTGTCAGAATTGATTTGAATTCTCCCAAACCACTGGCATCAGAAGATTCCTTGTTAGTCCAAGGAGACCTATTCACTCATTCACTTCAGCAACTAGGTTTTTGTTTGTTTGTTTTAGACAGAGAAAATGAATGAGACCACAGCACCAAAGTTTCCTTCAATGTGGAGGGGGTAGGGCTCAAACCTGGGTTGTGCTCATGGCAAAGCAGCACATTGTCCAAGTGAACTACTTTGCCAGCCCTCAGGTTTTGTTTTGAATGAAACATTAATTGATCTAAAACCAAGTTCATTCTCATAGTATCAATGTTTGCTACTATCAATGATTAAAAGAAAAACTAGAGCAGTTTCATATACATGTTTCAGTGGTGGCAGGGTGGCTGCAGTGCTACTACAAAGTGAACATTATGAACTGTGAAGGACGAGTGTTATTATGAACTGAACCACGATGTTCCTGGTGCTAACTATGCTTCCACCCATTCCCCAGCTTCCCAGCCCTGGTTTCACAGGGCATCTATCCAGTTTTCTTTTATTGTTTTGGCAGAAAAAAATGTACAACTGAACTATTTCAAATATCAAAGATAATTTAAAAAAATACTATATTTAGGGTTCAAATGAAAAAGGGGTTAATTATCAGTGCAAGCTAGGACTGATTACTCAGGGACCTGAAGCTTGTTACGGCTAGTCCTATGATCTGCTCTTACCTGTGGGGGCTTGCATGGCAGAGCTGGGGATGGTGGCAGCATCTTGGGGTACAGTGCCGGTATCTGGCTCAGGGGTGCTGGTTGTTGGTGAGGTGTGTGGTGGGTTCAGCAAAGTCCGAGGTTTTCTCTGTCAAAATGGATGGAGAAAAATGTGCTACCCATTATAGGTAATTTGCCTTGTTATTCTTCTATTCTAAGCATTTAATATACCCAAGAAGTTAAAATGTATTTGTAGATGGGACTGTATTTTTTCTTTGTTCTCCACACAGCCCTTGCCAAAGCTGTACATATTATAGATGATTCCTATATATTCTCTGAATATGTATACAAGATTCTAGGATTCTGTAGAGACGATGCTTAATTAATGTCTTTTAAACTAGGCTCAGTATTATCATTTGAAGTTTTTGGTTCAACAGGTAGACAAAAGGCAAAGAAAGTTCTGTGGCTTAAGTCTACTTTGATATTACTTTGCTCTTTGTTTTTCTCTTAAAAATAGAAGCATATTGGTCTCTAACTCTAAAAACTACTTTGTCTGCTTTAGCTCATTACTTACATATTCTCATCTTAAAACTTATACTTTCTATATATATTAATCCTCTAAAAATCTTGCAGTTTTACCTGGTCCACACTTTTATAATAATAAACCATATCTTCTACTTGGGGTGCCTTTGTTTTTCTAACTTCCTTTTCTTTTAACCTCAAATATCTATTTATCCAGGTAATTTTTTTTTTTAGATTTCTTATAATTACTATTTCTTTTGTGCTTTGTATGTACTTTGTATTGTTCCATTTATCACAAGGTGTTGTCAGTATATACTGACTTACTGGTGTTCCTATTAGCTCCGGAGATCTTTGAGGATCTGATTTTGGTTACTATTCTCACATAATACTTGGCATTTAGTAAGTGTCAATAAATGTTTTTCAGTGAAGCATACAGCATAACAACATCAATAATATGGGAAGTAATGAAGGTGATTTGAGAGAATTCCACTACTCTATCCTGTCTAAGACAGCCTCTCTTGAGGAGAAAGATCTCATTCTACCCAAGAAATAGTTTTTCCTTTAAAGATTTTATTTATTTATTAATGAGAAATATCAGAGAGAGAGAGAGAGAGAGAGAGAGAGAGAGAGAGAGAGAGAGAAAGAACCAGACATAACTCTGGTACATGTGCTTCCAGGGATCAAACTCAGGACCTCATGCTTGAGGGACCAATGCTATATCCACTGCACCATCTCCCAAACTACTCCAAGAAATAGTTTTCTAAAAACTTTCTGAATATTCAGAAGTACATTTTTTACTTTGTCCTATGTTAAGTACACTGCTGGGAGCTATATAAGCATAACTACCTTAGAGAGGTATATTATCTAAAGAGAGAGCACCAAAGACAACAGGCATTGATACAATGGTCTTGCCTGTAAAAGTTATTATACAAATACTCATGAAAGTATTCAAAACATACATGGAACATGGACATATCCTTTTTAAAAAATATTGATAAAAAGTGAACATCCAAATAAGCATTGAGTCAGGGAAGAAAGGAATTATCAGTTCAGCCTCACTGGATTGGTGGTAGGATTTCATGGCATCCCTGAAGGAATATGTTTGGTGAATTAAGTACCAACTATTTAGAAGCAAGCAGAAATATGGAAGGCATTTTTATTATTCAAGGTAAGTAGATTTACACATTATATCTATTCATATATTCCCTTATCTTCATTTAACTTTGAGAAAACTGAGGCTCAATGCCTTATTCAGAGAAGATTTCCCAAAGTCACACAGGTGCTAAAATATGACTAAGATGTAAAGCAAAGCTTGTACAACTTCAAAACCTATGCTGTAGTTTCAAGTCCACTCTGCTTCATAAAGGAACCCAAAGGCATGAGTTAAGTGGAAAGCAGTATACACTTACAAGAATAGTAAAGAAAAAAAATTCCAGGAAAAGGAATTAAGAATTCAAATATCAAGTCATAAAATATAAGACAAGATGAAAACTGTTTTTAAGAGGGTTGGAAACAAAGAAGATTTTGGCCACTATATTTAGGACTGACTGAGGAAATGTAGTAAAGCAATAATAGAATCACAGTTCTTGGGTTACGAAAGATCTCATAAGACACTTAGTCTAAACATCTATTCAATATTCCTAGTGATGGAAGCTTACTGATTTCTTTCTCTCTTTCTTTTTTCTTTTTCTTTCTTTTCTTTTTTTTTTTTTGACAAAGCCTGTTTGCTTGGCTTTGGTTCTTTCTTTGGAAACTCACAGAGATGTTTTCTCCATTAATCTGATTGTCCTCAAGATGTCTTCACATCACCAAAAGACTCTGGTCTTAGAATCTTTAGGGGCTTCCTTTTCAACATGAGAATAAGAATAGTGGAAATGGAAAAGTATTAGGACTGGGTTAGGATTAGTGGCAACAAATCAGAAGCATCACAAATTACATAAGAAGGTCAGGATGTGACAAAGAATTTAAAAAGACAATGAGAGACAATCCCAACTGAAACATTATCACTAATATCATATAGCTATCATCTAGACAGTCTTTCTGCATATACCAACCACCTCCCAAGAGATATAAAGTACTGTAGGAGAATAAAAGATTAGATTATTAACCTCGAGGAGCTCATATTCTAGACGGACTGAAGACATTTAGACTGAATAAATAAGACTAAGCAACTAATGAACAAAGAAAACCCAGGCAAGAACTTAGGAAGTTGGAGTGAAATGCTCAGGGAGAACTGGGTATATCATTTACATGTTAACTCAGGTAGACTAGTTCAGAAGAGAGCTGCATGATTTCTAGGAAAGTACGTGAAGAAGCTGATGTAAAGGGAAGCTCCAAAGAAGTAGCTAAGGGGGAGCCGGGCTGTAGCGCAGCGGGTTAAGCGCAGGTGGCGCTAAGCGCAAGGACCGGCATGACGATCCCGGTTCGAGCCCCCGGCTCCCCACCTGCAGGGGAGTCGCCTCACAGGCGGTGAAGCAGATCTGCAGGTGTCTGTCTTTCTCTCCTCCTCTCTGTCTTCCCCTCCTCTCTACATTTCTCTCTGTCCTATCCAACAACGACGACATCAACAACAACAACAAAAAGACAACAAGGGCAACAAAAGGGAAGATAAATAAAATTACAAAAAAAAAATTTAAAAAAAAAAAAAAAAAAAAGAAGTAGCTAAGGATCTCTCACAACATTGATTTCCCTAGTAAAGAGATGCATGAACAAGTACTTCTGATTAAGAGATGACACACTTTCAGTAACAGTGCTCAGTGAAGCTTGACTCACCAGCGGTCAGAAAATGTCAGAGTGAATAAGTGGTAGGGAAGCAGTAACCTTGGAATGCTCTGGGGACCCATCATTGTAGCTTCTGCCATTTATAAGTTATGATACTTAAGTGCAATTACCTTACATCTTGAAGAGTCAATTCAATCAACTAAATAAGGTTAACATTAGTCATCTCCAGGATTTTGTGAAGATTATATGCTATGTATGTAATAGTGCCTGCTACAGTTGATAACTTAATAATTTTCTTTTTCTAAAGAAGGGGAAGGGTCATAAAATACATTTATAGATCAATTTGCTTCTTCTGTTCACTTGCCTAAGCATTCACGGGGGCAACTGAATGAGGAACAAGGTCTTTCCTCTATGGAAGATATTAGACCATAATACCCTCAAATGCAACTTTCAAAGTTAAAATTTGTTTCTTGTCCACAGTATCCTATCTCTAACATTACCTGCTTCGATGTAAGCAGTGTAGTCAGGATGATAATCTAGGAGATTCTTCTTAAAGACATATAAGAGGTGAAGAATAAAGCCAGACGCTTTCCAAAAGGAATGGTTATGGATGTGTTACCACTTTATAGCCTTTTATCTTTTTTGGAAAACTCACATTTTTACCTACCTTACTGCCAGGTTTGGGACCTCTCTTCTTTGGGCATTTCAAAGAATCAGCTGATTTAGTAGGGGTAGAGATGGGGTGCGGAGCTAGGGGCTTGGGTGTCCGGCCCCGCTTCTTTCCTGCTTTACGCCCCCTCTGCCCTTGTTGATGCTCCCAGAGAGTTTTGGTGCTGTTGTGGATGCCAGGCTTCTCGGTGTTCACACCAGATGCAGGGTAGGGAGCCTTTGGAATCACAACTGCAAGAAAAAGACTCATTCTATCACCTCCTCCTCCCACCTGCACTCCCACCCCAGCTAGTGTGGGGCAAAAAGATATGCTACTTCCACTTGTACTGTTTTATGTCAAGAAGCTAGTCTCCTGGCATCTGACCTAAATGTTAGAAAGTATCAGGGAGAACTAATTTAGATTGGTCAGAACTGGAATATTTTTAATTATACCTAGCATATGTATAAAAAGTATTAAATGATTTCTCCTAGAGCTAGCAAGATAGCTCACCTGGGACAATGCCCTCTTTGCCATGTATGTGGCTCAGGCTCCTCACCATACTGGAGAAGGCTCAATGCTATTTTGTCTTTCTCTGCCCACCCCCTCTACTTTCATCAGAAACAAGTTGGCCCAGAACAGTGAAGCCCTAGTGATAAGAAAAAAAATTATCCCAAAGGCATCCAGTTAAAGCACGTATGCAGAACATAAATTCAGAGACAGGGCTCATAGAAGCCTAGGTCTCCCCTGTTGAGAATAAAAATCTGAGGTTTGGAAGAGGAAATCATGCCTTCTCCAGGTTACACAATAATTAGGGATTAGGACTTGTGTTTTGAAATGGGGCTCTGACAACCAACTCAGCAATTTTGTGCATCAACCTACTTAAGATTTCAGTGTGATTACTGCAGTGAATAGTAGTGAACCACATGAAATTATATAAACATGAGAGTATCTTTCCATACCTTAAATACACTTTGTTCTGTATTACCTCTAAATCCAAATAGTCTGTCCAAGGACTTTTGTGACATTGTGCCTTCCTAGTTATTCTTCATATACTTTCCTGTCATCCATATCTGTGTTCTAGCCCCACTGTTTTCTCAACACCAATTCTGTCATATATGTTGAATTCTCCATTCTTCCTGGCAAGGCATACATCAGTACTCAGCTTTTAACACTTAACTCCAAGGTCCTTAGAGAGACCTTGTCTATTAAGTCCTAAGTTAGTAATTCCCTTCCCCAAAGCATTCTATAAATATCGATGCTACAGTACTTTCAATTTTAATCTAGTCATATTCAATTTAAATGGATAATTCTTCAAGGTTATGACTATCCAATTCATTTTACAAATACCTATTGAGGATTTGTGACAGGTTATGCATTATTCTAAGCCTTGGGGATAGAACAATGAATAAAATAGACACAGTTTGCACTTTCTTCTTAGAGGGAAAGACAGAAAATAGATAAATATACAATATAAAGCCAGATGAACACTACAAATGAAACTAAAGCAAGATATAGAGGTGTGAAAAGTCCTTTTTGAAGGGGTTATATCTGCACAGAGCTCTCAAATGAAATATAAGGAAAGTGTTATGAAAATGTGAGGGCCGATCTTTCCATGTAGGGGGATATATTAAGTATAATGAATCTGAGATAGGAGGATGTTAGTCTGTTTGTTTGAGAAATGAAGAGAAACAGAGAAACTCAGAAATGGAGGGAGAAAATAAGCAAGAATAGAGGGATATTAGGCTAGCCAGGGAGTAGTAATAAGATGGTATAGGATTTAGTTGACTGTGAAAATGAATATGAACTTATTCTAAGTATAAAAGAAAGTCACTGGAGGATTTTGAACAGAGTGCTTAAAAGAAACATTCTAATCTGGCTTGTTTTTCTAGGAACAGAGGGGCAAGAACTGAATTACTATGTGTGAACTTGCCTCCCCCCTCTGCTCCTTTAGAACCATCTGGGAGCACCACATCACTGGGAAAGGCCCATGGATGCTGGAGTGGTGCTATGGTGTCTCTACCTGTTTTTTTTTTCCCTCCATCTGAAATAGAAAGGATGAATAAGTTGGTCTAGGAGCAGTGGATCTGTTCATGCGCAAGACCCTGGCACCACAAACACACACAAAAAAGAGTTGAAATAATACTAATAAAATTAAAAGGAGAGTGAAAGGTCCCATAATTTTTGATTTTAGGAGAGATAGCCCTACTAAAAAGAGAAGGTTTACCTCAAATACACAGTTGATCTCTTTAAGATAAATGCCCTATAGGTGGTGGTGCATCTGATTGAGCACAGACATTACAGTGCACAAGGATGCAGGTTCAAACCCTTGGTTCCCACCTGCAGGAAGAAAGTTTCAAGAGTGGTGAAACAGTGCTGCAGGTATTTCTCTCTGCCCCTCTTTGCTTCCCCTTTTCCTCTCATTTCTTTGTCTCTATCCAAAGTAAAAAAAATCACAATATTTTTTAAAAGGTAAATGCCAGGGAGTCGTGCGGTAGCGCAGTGGGTTAAGTGCACGTGGCGCGAAGCGCAAGGACCGGTGTAAGGATCCCAGTTCGAGCCCCTGGCTCCCCACCTACAGGGGCGTTGCTTCAGAGGTAGTGAAACAGGTCTGCAGGTGAGTATCTTTCTCTCCCCCTCTCTGTCTTCCATTCCTCTCTCCATTTCTCTCTGTCCTATCCAACAACGACGACATCAGTAATAACTACAACAATAAAACAACAAGGACAACAAAAGGGAATAAATAAATAAATATATAAAAAGTAAAAAAAGGTAAATGCTCTATTTAGAATTTGTAGTGGGTAAGAGGTCAAAGAAATATGTCTCAAATCTTTTAAATATAGGACAAATTTCTGTAGTTCTTTAGTTGAGGTGACCGAGACTTATTAGTGTTCAGTCAAGAACCCAGGACATGAGGCTAAGTCATAGGTATTGGGCTGTTAGAAAAGTTGTGATGCATTTTTGCATAAAAAATAGAAAAAATACATAATTAATTTTCTGAAAACCCAATATAATACATTCCTGAACTGGAACAGTCCATAATTAGATTAAGGAACTTCGCTCTGCCCTATTAGATTAACAAAGGAAAGGATTTTTTTTTTTCTGATGCTAAGTATCAGCTGAAGCTTCAAAAATTATTTTAAATAAAATAGCCTTTATTAAAAAATAAAAAATAGCCATTATTTCATAAAAAAGTGTAAAAAGTCACAAAATAACTTGACTGTTAAGAGAAAATCCAGATAATATAAGCTCATATTTGATACAGATAAAGGAGAACCAAGACTTAAATATAACCATAATTAATAAGCTAAAGAAAATACGGCAGAGGTGATCCAGAAGGTGGCACAGTGCATAAAGCATTGAACTCTCAAGCATGATGTCCCAAGTTCAATCCCCAGCAGCACATGTACTAGAATGGTAGCAGGTTCTCTCTCTCTGTCTCTCTCTCTTCGTTATTATTTTATTGTTGTTGTAGTTATTATTGTTGTTGCTGATGTCATTGTTGTTGGATAGGACAGAGAGAAATGAACAGAGGAGAGGAAGACAGAGGGGGAGAAAAAGATAGACACCTGCAGACCTGCTTCACCGTCTGTGAATTGACTCCTCTATCGGTGGGGAGCGGGGGACTCAACTGGGATCCTTACACCAGTCTTTGCGCTTTGTGCCACGTGTGCTTTTTAATTTTTATTTATTTATTTATTTATTTCCTTTTGTTGTCCTCATTTTATTGTTGTAGTTATTATTGATGTCATTGCTGTTGGATAGAACAGAGAGAAATGGAGAGAGGAGGGGAAGACAGAGAGGGGGAGAGAAAGATAAGACACCTGCAGACCTGCTTCACCGCCTGTGAAGAGACTTCCCTGCAGGTGGGGAGCTGGGGGCTCCAACCGGGATCCTTATGTCGATCCTTGTGCTTTGCGCCACGTGCGCTTAACCACGCCACGTGTGCTTAACCCTCTGTGCTACTGCCAGACTCCCGGGAAAAAGTATTTTTACACCATACATCTGCAAGGGATTGGTATAGAAGATTTACAAAGATGTCAAATAGCTCAATAACAAAACAACAAACTACCTAATGATAAAATGAGGAAAATATCTGAATAAACAGTTCTCCAGAGATGTTCAGATGGCCTACAGACATATGAAAAAATTCTCCACATCACTTACTACTGGAGAACTGCAAATTAAGACCACAATGAGCTACCCCTTCACACCTGTGACAATGACCTACCTACATCAACAGAACAGGAAATTACAATTGTTGGTGAAAATGTGGAGAAAAAGGAACATGTGCAGGGAATATAAACTGGTGCAGGACCTAGCAAAACAGTTTGGGGGAATACTTAAAAAAATACACACAAAATATCTTATGATTCAGCAATGCCATTTTTAAAAATTTAATTAATTTATTATTGGATAGAGACTGAAATTGAGAGGAGAGGGGGGACAGAGAGGGAAAGAGAGAGAGAGACACCTGCAGCCCTGCTTCACAAGTGGTGAAGCTTCCCCCTGCAGGTGGGGACCAAGGGCTTGAAGCTGGGTCCTTGTGCACTGTAATGTGAGCATTTAACCAGGCGCACCACCACCTGGCACCAGCAATACCATTTCTAGGCATATACTCAGTGAACATGGAAACACAAATTTGAAAGGGTATATGCACCCCAATTTTTTGGTAAATTTTATTTTATTTAAATGAGAGACACAGAAAGATGAGAGAATGAGAAGAAAGAGAGAGAGAGGTACAGTAGAACACTGCTCAGCTCTGGCTTATGGTGGTGCTGGGGATTGAACCTGGAACCTTAAAGCCTCAGGCATGAAAGTCTTTTGCATAACCATTATGCTATCTCAGCCTTTCATCCCTGTGTTGATAGATGCATCATTTATAATAGTTAAAAGTATGAAAACAACCTACATGCCCAGTGTTAGATGACCAGACAAAGAGACTATCATTTGGAACAAAGTGGACTTGGAGGTGACTGGATGATTTTACTCATATATGGAATATGAATATAGATTACTAAAGAAAATGAACTTGCAGTATTTTGGGAGGTGGTGCAGTGGATAAAGTGCTGGAATCTCAAGTCTGAGGTCCTGAGTTCAGTCTCTGGCAGCACATGTACCAGAGTGATGCTGTGTCCTCTCTCTTTTTCTCTCTCCTTGTCTCCTATTCCTCTTATTAATAGATAAATAAATAAATAATTTAAAAAAATAACCAGACTGTCTTTTGTACAATGTTAATAACTAAGATGGTTATAGTGGGGGCTAGATGGTGGCATACCCAGTTGAGTGTACATATTACCATGTGTAAGGATCCAGGTTCAAGCCCCATTCCCGAAACTACTTAAAATAGACTTCCTAGCTGTTACGCACCCTAAGATCCCTAATCTCATCTGCTCTATTCCTAGTTTTGTCCTACTTTATATCTTACCACCTTTCAGTCACCAAGTTTTAGATGCTATAGATGCTACTATAATTCCATCCTGACTTCCCTGGGCAGAAGACATCACCAGTGTGCTCTGGAACCTCACCTCCCCTTTCCCACTAGGGAAAGGTAGAAACAGGCTGGGGGTACAGACTGACCTGCCAATATCCATGTCCAGCAGAGAAGCTGAAGCCAGACCTCCCACCTTCTATACCCCTTAAAGAATTTTGGTCTACACTCCCAGAGGGAGAAATGTTAGAGAAAGATGACCAGAGGACCCTGAACTCCAATTCCATCAGGACCTAGTGAGAGAAGAGGAAAAAAGGAAGGTACATTTGGAAGTAGCAATAGGTGTAGGTGTGATTTAAAGAGAGAAGGGACGGGGTAGATAGCATAATGATTATACAAAGAGACTCTCAAGCCTGAGGCTCCAAAGTCCCAGGTTCAATCCCCTGTACCACCATAAACTAGAGCTGCTCAGTACTCTGGAGGGGGGAGGGTAGGAAGAAAAGGCAGGACTATAGAAAAAAAATGGGCAAATATATATATATAGATAGTTATAGAACTAACAGTCAACCCATATCTGTGATCTTGGGAGACATACTGCGGTTTCCAATAGAGGGAAAAGGGATACAGAACTCTGGTGGGAAAAGTGTAGAATTATACCCCTGATATCTCATAATTTTGTAAATTAGTATTAAATCATCAGTAAAAACAAAACAAAACAAAAATGGTCCCACATGCAAGAGAGGAGCTTCACAAGTGGTGAAGTAGAGCTTCAGCTGTCTCTTTCTCTCACAATTTCTCTCTGTCCTATCAAATAAAATAAATGAATAAATTGAAAACATGTAAAGTGGTGTGTGTGTGTGTGTGTGTGTGTGATGGAAGTGAGGGGCACAGAACTCTGGTGGGTGGTATGATGAATTATACACATCATATGGGTAAAAATTTTTTCCCTGAAATCTGGGAATTTTATAAAATAATGTTAAATCACTATTAAAAATATAACAAAGAAAAATTGCGAAGAAAATATGTGAGGAAAAATATGGAATAAACATATTAGAATACTAGAGACACAGAAACATGGTAAATTGATCCAAAAATGTGAATAATTATGCTAGAAGGAGAATATAGAGAATAAGAGAATTAGAAAGAGAATTGAAAAACTAATTAATTTCTACAAAGCACAAGCAGAAAAATGCAAAAATTCTCAAGTCTATGTCAAGACACAGCATCAATGAACTGCTGAAAATGAAAGATAATACACAGATGAGATAAAGACAGAAGTAAAATTTTACTCTTTCTAGGCATGATAATAAGCTTGATAATTTCCCAAGAAAAACACAGAAAGATATCTTTAAGGGATAAAATAAGAGACCAGTTTAGAGTTCTAGACCAAGTGAAAATATCTTTTAGTAATGAAGGTGAAATACAATTTCAGACAATTCAAAGTTGTGAGAACTTGTTACCATCAGACCTGAACTACAGGAAATAAATTCTTCATGATAAGTGAAAGTAATCTCAGTAGTGCAGCAGGTTAGGCACACAAAGAGTTGAAGTGGAAATCAGAGGAAATTTTTGGGAACTTATGTCAATAAATTTGCCATGAGTTGTTAGTGGCTCAAATTCAAATGACTGAAGGAAAAGGAAAATGTCTATGGACAAAGTGCTTCTTCCTTACTGTCTCCAAAAATTGATACACTAAGCATTTATTTATGTCAATATTGTACTTTACAGCAACAGAGTAATTTTTAGGGGGTGTAGACTATGATGCTGCATTTAGTTTTTTTGGTATATTTGCCATTTAAAAATAAGTACAAATTGGTGTATTGCACCAAAGTAAAAGACTCTCGGGTAGGGGGGAGGGTTCAGGTCTTGGAACATGATGGCAGAGGAGAACCTAGTGGGGGTTGAATTATTATGTGAAAAACTGAGAAATGTAGGCAGAGGGTAAGTAGCATAATGGTTATGCAAAGAGACTTTCATGCCTGAGGCTCCAAGGTCCCAGGTTCAATCCCCCGCACCACCATAAATCACAGTTGAGCAGTGCTCTGGTTAAAAAAAAAAACCAAAAAACTGAGAAATGTTACACATATACAAACTACTGTGTATTATTGTCGACTGTAAACCATTAATCCACCAATAAAGTAATTAAAAAATAAAATATATACAAATGAACAAATTACTAGTTGTATACACACTAAGTTGTTTAAGACAGTCTGGGCATTAATAACAGAAAAAAAATTACATGCCGCCCTGATCTGGAACTGAGAATTGAAAGAGTTAAGCAGCAAGAATATAAGGAGACAAGGACATCTACAAAAAAGGGATACTTAAAATTGAAACAGTTAACAGTCTTCAGCCATGAGTCAGAAACTCCACTGACTCATGCTAGTAAAAATACTAGTGTAATCCTAATTTCATCTGGGCCCTAAATGTTTCTTAGCAAATCTATTATTTATCCTTAATTGAATAGCATCTTTGTTCCAAAACGAAGACTTCAAAAGTTTTGTTTTTATTAAGAGCACTAACAAGTTAGTGGTAGAATGTAAGGGCATTTTATTTATTTATTTAGGTAGTTATTTACTAGTGGTGGGGGATGAGAGAGAAAGAAACAGAACATCATGGGGAGTTGGGCGATAATGCAGAGGGTTAAGCACACGTGGTGCAAAGCTCAAGGACCTGTGTAAGGATCCCGGTTGGAGCCTCCGGCTCCCCACCTGCAGGGGAGTCGCTTCACAGGTGGTGAAGCAGGTCTGCAGATGTCTATCTTTCTCTCCCCCTCTCTGTCTTCCCCTCCTCTCGCTATTTCTCTCTGTCCTATCCAACAATGACGACATCAACAGCAATAATAACTACAACAACAATAAAAACAACAATGCCAACAAAAAGGAAATAAATATTTTTAAAAATCTTAAAAAAAAAAAGAAACAGAGCATCATTCTGGCACATGCTGGTGATTGAAATCTAGACCTCATGTTTGAAGGGGGGGGGAGGGGGAAGAGAGTAAGTCAAAAATTGTGGTGAATCAATAGATAACTGTTTATATTTTCTTTTTTCTTTATATTATTTATAAATATAAAGCAGAGCACTGCTCAGCTTATGGTGGTGATGGGGACTGAACCTGGGAACTTTGGTGCCTCAGGAATGAAAGTCTTTTTGCATAACCATTATGCTATCTTCCCAGCCTACATAGCTATGTGGAAAAAATGAGATATGAAAATTAATGTAAAGTGAAAACATCAAATTTCTGGAAGAATGTAAAGAGGAGTATTTTCAAAACATTTAGTGCAGGCAAAAAGTTATTGAATAAGACAAAATACAATTATTAAAGATCAACATATAAACTTTACTAAAAAAGAGAATTTTCTGTTCATCAAACAAGAACATTAAAACAAATCTAGAGTAAGAGAAGTTATGTAATAATACGCATGTCAGAATAATAACTTACAGAATATATAAGTAAATTCTAAATAAAAAGACTAATTTTCATGAAAGAGAAAGAGAGAGAGTCATCAGAGCACTGCTCAGCATATGGTAGTGTTGGTCTGCTTCTAATTCTGCTTCTAAGACCCCTTCTGTTTTGATCATCAAGTTAGGTTCACTTGCATTGCTTAATGCTGTGGTCTATTTACATAATCACTGATTTACCTGAGACTCACCCTGCCTACAAGGCATTGATTTAATCCCACTGGTTCGCACTCTTTGCTCCGCCCCCTCTCCTAGTCACATCCTGTTTTCTACCGTTTAATCCCCACTGGTTCCCGCTCTTTTTCCACCCCACCCCCTATCCTATGTACTTCTTCTTCCTGACACTTCCGCCTCAGGAGACATAAAGGACAGGATTTTCTAATGAATAGAGATTAGATAGATTGCACTGCATTCCTGCTCATCAATAAAGATTGAACTGCATTCCCAGCTCAGCCATGAGTCCCTGGTTGTCTGTCTCCCGCCCACGAAGCTAGCCCAGCATGGTAGTACTAAGAATTGAACTCAGGACCACTGTGGGGTCTCTGGCAGGTAGTTCTGGTAAACTACTGCACAAGTTCTCTAGATCTTACCTGTTTTTCTAAAAGTTAGAAAATAGTTTTTCTTCTCTCTTCCCTTAGAACTAGACAGAAAAGTTCAGAATGTTAACTGGCAAACAGTCTACTCTCTTCTGGCCTAAAAAAATCTGGATAGAGAAAAATAACTAATTATATTTAATAGTTTTGAAAAATACAGTCATGTGTGAGTAGCTAGTACTGAGATTAGGTTTTGTAATAATTTAAAAGCTATTTAATAATGGATTTATTTAGTTGTCCTTTGGGATTCTAGGATTTGGAAGTTTTTCCCATCAAGAAGCCTTATTCTGAGACATTCTAACTTCCTATTTTAGTGGAAAAAAACCTGGAGAGATGTCAGGGGATGGTGTGACCTTAAGTTTTCCATTTAAATGCAATCTTTTCTTATTTTGCAAATACAAATAACTAATAGTTTAATACTGTTTTGCTTCAGAGAAAGATGGAGGATAGGAATATTCTCCAACACATTTAAAAATATTTTATTTATTTATTTATTTATTTATTTATGAGAAATACAGGAGGAGAGAGATAGAACCAGATACCACTCTGGTTCATGTGCTACCGGGATTGAACTCGGGACACCTCATGCTTGAGAATCCAGTGCTTTATCCATTGCACCACCTCCTAGATCACATCTCCAACACATTCTGATGTTACTAAGTTTGACAGAATTAAACCCTTAATTAACATTATCTTGACAACACTCTTGTACATTTGTGGTTTCACTAGGACTTCATTAACATATTTGAAAAGGCTGACATCATCTTCTCTCAAGAAATGAAGGAACACAGTCAAGTGTGATTCTTATCTTTGGAATTTCCCCTGAAACCATCCTGTCATGTAGTCTAGGAATAAGGAAAACCTTTCTCCCTTTAGAAGCCCAGGAAGTTTCAATTTATATGCTAATTAATCTGATCACTTTAACAAAAATTTAGTGAATGCTAAGTATCATGATTTACTGGTGGATTGGGTGGTGGCTCACTAGGTAGAATGCATATGGCACCATGCACAAGGACCTCCATTTAAAACTCCTGTCTTGACATGCAGAGGGCAGGAAACTTCACAAGTAGTGGAGTGGTGCTTCAGGTGTAAAGATTTGCTGGATTGGCAAGATAGCTCACCTGGGTAGTGCACCTGCTTTGTCATGCCCTTGAAGCCAGGTTCGAGCCGGGCCCCCACCATGCTGGAGGAAGCTTTGGTGCTGTGGTATCCTTCCCTCTGTCTTTCTGTTTCTGTTTTTCCCTTCCTATCTGCAAAAGTCAGCTTGGAGCAGTGAAACCCTGGAGATGACAAAAACAACAACAACAACAAAAGATTGTCAATTAAGGTTAAAAAAAAGATGAAAAGAAAACATGATTCTTTTCCTATAGAAACACAATCTTGAGGATATGAAGGATAGATCTTTACTCATCAACCACAGGTGAGTAAGTAAGAGAGGTGCAAGTTCTGTCTGGAACACACTGGTCAGAAAATGATGGGGCTGCTCAAAGAGTGGTGGAGCAATGTAGTAAGTAAGTAGGAGTCAGATTCTAGGGGCCTCCAGTGAACAAATCTGAGATAATTTGTGTGTCAAACAAAAAATTATGGTCACAAAATATCAATGAATAAATAAAATGAAGAGAAAGGAAAAGCTCTTGGCTATAGTAGAATCCCAACTAATAAATGTGGACTAAGTGAGAGAATTAGAAGACAATGATTTGAACAGTAGCTGACTCAAGGAGTTAGATGAGAAACCCATTTAGAGACTCCAAAGCACAACTAATACAGAGGAAAAAATAACTCTACAATGAAGAAACCCAGTAGATATTGTTTGAACCAACTTATAGTAATGGGATAAATACACATCACCTACCTCCAATAGGAAGCTTTGAGAAGAGTTACTTGTGAAGCATTCCTGTCAAATGCATTATCTTAATCTAATTATGAGGTAATATCAGACAAACCTAATTGAGATTCATTCTATAAAAT
Source organism: Erinaceus europaeus (assembly GCF_950295315.1). Classification (NCBI taxonomy): domain Eukaryota; kingdom Metazoa; phylum Chordata; class Mammalia; order Eulipotyphla; family Erinaceidae; genus Erinaceus; species Erinaceus europaeus. Next base: position 65,757,118 of record NC_080174.1, on the reverse strand, counting down.
AAATGTACAAAAATTTATAAAGAAATATTAAGGTCATGAAAGACTAGGGTGTCTCCCCATTATTACCAGTCATCTCTATCAGGAACACAACAGACCCCTTTGTGGGCCCCCAGAGGACCTTGCTCTCAACTTGGATCAACAATGGTAGAGAATGTTCCATCCTCCGAAGGAAGGCTGGACAATATATACTCTATGCTACACCTGAGGAAGATGGGTCCTGGTATTGGGGCAGCTTGGAATGTTCCTACTCATGACCACAGAATGTGAGCTCAGACCTACAGGGATGCAGAGATCACATAGGCTCCTAAGCTGAATATGGGCCCCAGATCATATCAAATCAGTGGGGTTTACAGTCAACAATATTTATACACCTTTCCCATATTTGGGAGCTACTTTCTTCCCTGATCCAGCTTTCTGGTCCTTTTTCCAGCCATGACATCATCTCCCCAGACAATAACTTGGACCCTCCTGCATATCAGACTTCAGGCTCAAAAAAAAAAAAAACTAATATAGCCACAGGCCCTTTGGGATATAACTAAAATAGGTCTACTAGCTATCTACAGAATGGAGACCCCCTAATTCTTCATCTGCACTATTCCAGCCTTTAGTTCCATGATTAGTCAACAACTTGTTTGGCTTTATATGTTAACTCTCTTTTCAGCCACCAGGTTCCAGATGCTAACATGATGCCAACCAGACTTCCCTGGACAGACAACCCCACCAATGTGTCCTGGAGCTCTGCTTCCCCAGAGTCCTTCCCCAATAGGGAAAGAGAGAGACAGTCTGGGAGTATGGATCGACCTGTCAACTCCCATGTTCAGCGGGGAAGCAATTACAGAAGCCAGACCTTCCACCTTCTGCATCCCATAGTAACTCTGGGTCCATACTCCCAGAGGGATAAAGAATAGGAAAGCTATCAGGGGAGGGGATGAGATACGGAGTTCTGATGGTGGAACTTGTGTGGAGTTGTACCCCTCTTACCCTATGGTTTTGTCAATGTTTCCTTTTATAAATAAAAAATAAAAAAATTTACTTATTCCGAAAAGAAAGAAAGACTAGGGTGATAAATGAAAGAGCAGGTTAAGTACACATGATGCAAAGTACAAGGACTGGCATAAGGATCCAGGTTGGAGCCCTCGGCTCCCCACCTGCAGGGGACTCGCTTCACAAGCAGTGAAGCAGGTCTGCAGGTGTCTATCTTTCTCTCCCCTCTCTGTCTTCCCCTCCTCTCTCCATTTCTCTCTGTCCCATCTAACAACGATGACAACAATAATAACTACAATAAAACAACAAGGGCAACAAGAGAATAAATAAGTAAATATTTTTTAAAAATAGATTAATAAGATACGAAAAGTAAGTATAACTCATGATTCAGATTTTAATTTTACTAAAAGGAACATTTCTGGAATAAGTAGCAAAAGATGGAAAGGTTTATAAATTAAATACTGACACTGCATTGATATTAATTTCCTGACTTTAGTATTGATAGGTATACAGATTAGCTCTTAAAATTTTATCAATATTAATTTTTGGATTTCACCATGACTATGGAAGAACATGCCTTGTTTATAGAAAGTATACCCTAAGGTCTTTAATAGTAAAGGCAAATTTTGGTATATCATTGTCAAATATTTTTGAAAAAAATATGTACTATATATTAAGTTAAAAATGTAATAAAAATTTATTTTGTATATAGAGAGAAATTGAGAGGAATGGGAGAGACAGAGAGACCTGCAGACCTGTTTTACCACTGATGAATCTTCCCCCCTGCAGATGGGGACTGAGGGATTGAACCTGGGCCCTTGCATACTATAATGTGTGTGTCTTACTGAGTGCATCACCATCTAGTCCTCCTGTAATAAAACCTTAAGAACTGGGGAATTGGGAGTCCGGCTGTAGCGCAGTGGGTTAAGTGCAAATGGTGCAAAGTGCAAGGGCCAGAATAAGGATGCTGGTTTGAGGCCCCGGCTCCCCACCTGAAGGGGAAGTTGCTTCACAGTTGGTGAAGCAGGTCTACAGGTGTCTTTCTCTCCCCCTACAGGAGTCTTTCTTTGTCTTCCCTTCCTCTCTCCATTTCTTCCTGTCCTATCCAACAATAACGACATCAATAACAACAACAACAATAACTACAACAATAAAAAAACAAGGGTAATAAGAAAAGGGAATAAATAAATAAATATTAAAAAAAAAAGAACTGAGGCGGCGGGTTAAGCGCATGTGGCACAAAGTGCAAGGACCTGCGTAAGAATCTGGGTTCGAGCCCCTGGCTCCCCACCTGTAGGGGAGTCGCTTCACAATCGGTGAAGCAGATCTGCAGGTGTCTATGTTTCTCTCCCCCTCTGTCTCCCTTCCTCTCTAGATTTCTCTCTGTCCTATCCAACGACAGCAACAACAACAACAACAATAACCACAACAATGATAAAACAACAAGGGCAACAAAAGGGGAAAAAATTGTCTCTAGGGGGAGTTGGGCGGTAAAGCGCAAAGCGCAAGGAACATTAGAATCCCAGTTCAAGCTCCGGGCTCCCCACCTGCAGGGGAGTCACTTCACAAGCAGTGAAACAGGTCTGGAGGTGTCTCTCTCTCTTCCTCTTATCTCCCCCTTCTCTCTCAATTCTCTCTCAATTTCTCTCTGTATCTATCCAATAACAAATAAATAATAAAAAAGATAGTAATTAAGAAAAAAAAAAGGTCTCTAGGAGCAGTGGATTCATGGTGCAGGCACCAAGCCCTGGCAATAACCTTGGAGGCAAAAAAAAAAGAGAATTGGGGAATCTTGGTGAAGGGGATTCTCTGTAGTGCTCTTGCAATTTTTCTACAAATCTGAAATTATTTCAAGATGAAACTTTAATTTTATCTAAAAGAAAAGTTGGTGGCCAGAAAGGTGGCTCACTAGGAAAGTACATTTTGTGCATGTTTAAGGCCCAAGCTTTGACTCAACAATGTTCTGATCTCTCCTTCTCAGAAAACAAACAAATCAAATATGAGAAAGAGTGGTCCAGCAGGTGACACAGTGGATTAAGCATTGGACTCTCAAGTATGAGGTTCTGAATTTGATACCCTGCAGCACATATACCAGAGTAATGTCTGGTTCTTTCTTTCTCTCTCTCTCTCTTTCTCCTATATTTCTCATTAATAAATGAATAAAATATTTTAAAAAATCTCCAGCACCACCACAAGCCAGATCTAAGTAGTGCTTTGGTTTTAAAAATAAATAAATATGAGAAAGAAAATGACATGAATTTGGTGGCAAACTGTTTTCTTAAATAGATTATGAGAACGAGAAGGAAGGAGTGACTGTCACCAGGGAAGAGGAAAGAGCAAGAGTGACAGGCAAGTCAGACTTGTCAGACAAGATTTCAAAGTGACATTTTAACTAACCTTTGAAGAATGAATAGATCTTATATTAGAAAAGGGGAAAGGCCAGAGGCTTAAATAAGGTACTTCAGACAGAGGAGACACTGTGAAGAAACACATCAAGTTGTGAAAAACATGGTTATGAATATCTGTAGGTAGTTCTGTGTGACAGAAGTTTGTAAGAAGGAGAAATAACCAGTAAGCTTATATAGTTAGATATAGAAGAATCCATATGACATTTAAGGAATTTTTAGCTCTATCACACAAATTCTCTGCTGCAAGTCATAGAATGGAAACAGTGGTCCTACATAGAAGGAAAGACAAAGGGAAGTTCACTATAAAGGCAGGAAGGCGCACATCTAAGGTAGAGTAGTAGTTGCCCTTTTCCCTTGACTATAATAATGACGTCCCTTTGCTGAAAGGCAGGCAGAAACTATTAAGAACTAGAATGGAGAAAGGGCATACTTTACACATGAGTGCCCTCTATTGACTGAGCTAATTTTGCTTACAAAGGAATCAATATTTATTGAATACCTTCATGAAAAAGGTGTAGCATATTATTTGCATGGCAATATGGGCAATCATCACTGCCAATAAAACTGATTAGGGTAAGGGTTGGGTGGTAGTGCTGCGGGTTAAGCGCACATGGTGCAAAGTGCAAGGACCGGCGTAAGGATCCTGGTTTGAGCCCCAGCTCATCTGCAGGGGGGTCGCTTCACAAGTGGTGAAGCAGATCTGCAGGTGTCTTTCTTTCCTGCTGTCTTCCCCTAATCTCTCGATTTCTCTCTGTCCTATCCAACAACAACAACAGCAATAATAACAACGCTAAAATAACAAGGGCAACAAAAGGGAAAAAGTAACCTCTAGGAGCAGTGGATTTGTAGTGCTGGCACCCAGCCCCAGAGATAACACTGGAGGCAAAACAAACAAACAAACAAACAAACTGACAAACTGACAATGCACCGTGACAGACAATGTACCGTGGGAGAGTTAAAGTAAAATTAATCCATCAATTAAGAGCATGGAGATTAAAGAGCTTTCCTTAAGTTAAAAAAAATGGACTACGGTACATTAACAGAAGTATACATTAACAATTAAAAAGATGTTTGGCACGTGGCGTAAAGCACAAAGACGGCGTAAAGACCAGCGTTAAGGATCCCAGTTGGAGCCCCCGGCTCTCCACCTGCAGGGGAGTCGCTTCACAGGTGGTGAAGCGGGTCTGCAGGTATCTATCTTTTTCTCCCCATCTCTGTCTTCCCCTCCTCTCTCCATTTCTCTCTGTCCTATCCAACAACATCAGTGACAACAACAACAATAACTACAACAGTAAAACAAGGGCAACAAAAGGAAATAAATATTAAAAAAATAAAATGATGTTTTGACTGGAGCATATATGTTATTATTTTTATTGAACAGATGGGACAACTAAAATTTGACTTGGCCAAGGTCACATAAATAATGAGACTGGGCTGGAATTTATTTATATGATAATTTAAAAATATTTATTTTTTAAACAAAAAGAGTAAATTTATTATTATTTTTACCAGAGCACTACTCAGTTCTGGCTTATGGCTGTTCTGGGGATTGAATTTGGGATCTTTGGTGCCTAAAGCATGGAAAATTTTTAGTGGGTCAGGTAGTGGCACACCTGGTTATGCACACACATTATAGTGTGCAAGGACCCAGGTTTAAGCTCCTGGTCCCCACCTTGAGGAAAGCTTCATGAGTGGTAAAGCAGGGCTGCAGTGTCTTATCTTTCTCCCCCCCTTCTTCTCCTGCCCCCCTCTCTTTTCAATCTACTCAAATATGAAGACTTCTATGGAATATGTTAGTGTACCTGATATTTCTTAGGGAATTTCCACAGTGAATCATTCCAACTTACTCTGGGATGATGGCTAATGCTAGTGATCCGAAGTGGTACAAACTTGAATGAGAGTTAAAGTTCAGCTTCACTACATACTGGTTATGTAGTCACAAGCTAAATATGCAAGTCATAAACTCTATGGACATGTAAAAGAAGTGTGGCTAATAATATCTTGCTTGACAGCACTGTAAGAATTAGAGATAATGGGGGAGTCGGCTGGTAGCGCAGAGGGTTAAGAGCAGGTGGTGCAAAGCGCAAGGATGGGCGGAAGGATCCCGGTTCGAGCCCCCGGCTCCCCACCTGCAGGAGAGTCGCTTCACAGGTGGTGAAGCAGGTCTGCAGGTGTCTATCTTTCTCTCCCCCTCTGTCTTCCCCTCCTCTCTCCATTTCTCTCTGTCCTATCTAACAACAACAGTAACTACAACAATATAAAGAAACAAGGGCAAGAAAAGGGAATAAATATTTTTAAAAAATTTTAAAAAAAGAATTAGAGATAATGCAAACTATCTAACAAAGTGTCCATCACAAGCAATTGGTTGGTGCTTAGAAATGTAAACTGCAGAGCTCCAGTGGTGCAATCGGTTAGCATGTGGTACTTAGACAGAAATGTGAATTGCAAAAATTATTTTCTTTAATATTTAATTAATTAGTTAATTAATTAAATTTTCCTACAGGGTTATTGCTGGGGATTCATGCCAGCACTATGAATCCATTGCTCCTGACAGCCAATTTTCTATTTTATTGGGTAGGACAGGAAAGGGAGAAAGACAGCTGCAGACCTGCTTCGCCACTTGTGAAGCATTACCCCCTGCAGGTGGGGCACCAGGAGCTTGGCCCCGGATCCTTGTGCGGGTCCTTGGGCTTCGTACTATGTGCACTTAACTGGGGGCACCACCACCCAGCCCTCAATAATTATTCTTTTTTAATATTTATATTTACTTTATTTTAATAAGAGAGACACAGAGAAAGACAGGAAGTCTAGAGCACTGCTCAGCTCTGGTTATTGGTTGTGCTGAGGACTGAACTTAGGACCTGGGAGCTGTAGGCATGAAAGCCTTGCATAGCCATTATGCTGTCTTCTAAGACTGAAAAACATCTTTTAATTCAAATAAACAATAACATTTTTAGCCACTGGAGTTATCACAGATGAAAGGTGCTTTTTTTTCAGAGGTTACAATTTTGATGAGTGTTTATAGGAATGTTTATAAATACAATAAAAATTAGTCTTGAGCTAGGTGAAAATTGAATTAAAGGACTTCTATAACCCAAAAGTCTACAACTTTTTGTCTTTTTGACTTTTTTTTTTTTGCCTCCAGGGTTACCGCTGAGGTTCAGTGCACTATGAATCCACTGCTCCTGGTGGTCACTTTTTCCATTTTGTTATTGTTATTATTATTGTTGTTGTCATTATTGTTCTTGTTGGACATGACAGAGAGAAATCGAGAGAGATGGGGAAGACAGAGGGCAGGAGAGAAAGACAAACACCTGCAGACCTGCTTCACTGCAGGTGGTGAGCTGTTAGCTCACACTGGTCCTTGCGCTTTGTGCCACCTGTGCTTAACTTGGTGCGCCACCGCAGGGCCCCGGACATCTTATCTTTAAGGCAACTCTAACTAAATTTTAATTAACAGTAATTTTTATATGTGAGCATGAACATAAGAACATGGTAAAGAGTAATTTTCAAGTTTCTACCTATTGGAAAGATGTTGGTGGAAACATCCACTTAAAACTTCTAATTTCCCCTCTGAAAGTTTAAATTTATCATTTAGAGCAAATACGGAACACATGCATTGCCTTTGCTAAAGCTTTCAGCTCACTCACTTTTGTTAAAAGGAATGTCAAGTATCCAAGTCAGTTTTTTTTCAATCAAAAAATGATGTTCTATGAAAGTACTGGCTACTTGATCTTATACTCTACCTTCTCCAGAGATAACCATAATCCCTGGTTTTTTAAGACAGGATACTCTGAACTTAAGAGTGCTGTTTTTTTGTTTGTTTGAAGTGATGAAGGTCACATTGCTAAGGTTAGAATTTGAATCTGAAAAAAGAGAGAGAGAGAGGAGCTGGGTGGTGGCACACCTGGTTGAGCACACTTGTTACTCAAATCCCTAGTCTTCATCAGTAGGGGAAAGCTTTGTGAGTGGTGAAGCAGTGTTGCAGGTGTCTCTCTTTCTCTCTATTTTCCCTTCCCCTCTAATTTCTGGCTGTCTCTATTAAATAAATAAGATAGTAATAAAAATAAATATAAAAATAATTTGAATCTCAATCTCTTGACCCTCAAAGTTCAACATGCACTATGTCACCATGGAACCAATAAAAAAAATTAAAGAGTATAAAATTAAATAAAGAGGGAGTCGGGCTGTAGCGTAGCGGGTTAAGCGCAGGTGTTGCAAAGTGCAATGACTGGCGTAAGGATCCCAGTTCGAGCCCTGGCTCCCCACCTGCAGGGGATTCGCTTCACAAGTGGTGAAGCAGGTCTGCAGGTGTCTTTCTCTCCCCTCTCTGTCTTCCCATTCTCTCTCCATTTCTCTCTGTCCTATCCAACAACGACGACTACAACAATAAAACAAGGATAACAAAAGGGAATAAATAAAATAAAATAATTTTTTTAAAAAAAACCTAAATAAAGGATCATGGAGTCAGGCGGTAGCGTAGTGGGTTAAGTGCAGGTGATGCAAAGCGCAAGGACCGGCATAAAGATCCTGGTTCGAGGCCCCAGGTTCCCACCTGTAGGGAAGTTGCTTCACAAAGTGGTGAAGCAGGTCTGCAGGTGTCTATCTTTCTCTCCCCCTCTCTGTCTTCCCCTCCTCTCTCCATTTCTCTGTCCTAACAACGATGACATCAACAATAATAATGACAACAACAAGGGCCACAAAAGGGAATAAATATAAAAAAATAAAGGATCATAGGGAGTTAAACAGTTGAAATATTTAGGGGCATTAAGATATTGCTGACTGCTAGGTTTATCCAATAATTCTTAGTTAGAAGTCTCAAGTAACCCCCCCAAATTCATTATCAGATATCTCTTGCTGCAGTATAAACAAAGTATATAGAATTAGAAATGGATTTATAAAATGCAATTAAGTCTAGCTGGCGCATGTGAATGTGTATGTTTACCTATGCAATACAGAACATGAACAATAGAGAAATAAAGAACGGGGGAAATCCACTTGATCAATTTCCTGGACAGGGATCTTGTTTTCATTCACAGCAGTGTATCATTGGTCTTGGCATAGTCATCTAGAGGATGTGCTCTTTATTAGCTTCACTAAACTTGGCTGGGTTCAGCTATGTGCTGCCAGCTGGGCTGATGCCCAAACTGAAACTCCACTTCTCTAAATTCCAGCTCACTTAATACAGCATGGGTTATATTCTGGGGCTGTCTAGCTCAGTTAACACTTTCTGTTTTCCCTATCTAGCTTCTTCTTTCCCTCCTGACTTATTTTTATAGCATGCATAGAGAACTTCTGCACTACAAAGACATTTCATGGGGGACTTTTTAGATTGGTATGTAACGAGCAGAAAAAAAAAAGATAGTAAGATTATGCATTATAGGGTCATAAACTGATTTCAAATGCCTCATAACTGAAAATCAGGAAATAACTGATCATAGCTTATCTGGGGCAACAGGTAAGAGAAATGAGAAGCAATTTAAGTAAGGGTTAAGTTTTCTTAGAAGATGGTTTATCGAGGGCTAGACGGTAGTGCAGTGTGTTAAAAGGACATGGTGCGAAGCGCAAGGAACAGATCCCTGTTTGAGCCCCTGGTTTCCCACCTGCAGGGGGGGTCACTTCACAAGCAGTGAAGCAGGTCTGCATATTGTCTGTCTGTCTCTCCCTTTCTTGTCTCCCCTGCTCTCAATTTCTCTCTGTCCAACAAAAACGACAGCAATAACAACAATGATAAACAACAAGAGTAACAAAATGGGAAAATGGCCTCCAGAAGCAGTGGATTCGTAGTGTAGGCACCGAGCCCCAGCAATAACCCTGGAGGCAGAGAGAGAGAGAGAGAGAGAGAGAGAGAGAGAGAGAGAGAGATAGAGAGGAAGAGAGAGAGGGGAATTGCAGGGTCATAGGTTAGGTCCATTTCTGGCCTTCTGAGAGTTCTCCAGACTGCTCTCCACAGGAGTTGGACTAATTTCCATTCCCACCAGCAGTGCAGGAGGGTTCCTTTGTCTCCACCACCTCTCCAGCATCTGTTGCTGCTACCTTTTCTGATGTATGACATTCTCACAGGAGTGAAGTGATATCTCATTGTTGTCTTTATTTGCATTTTTTTTTTTGCTTCCAGGGTTATCATTGGGGCTCATTGCCTGCATTATGAATCCATTGCTCCTGGAGGCCATTTTTTCCCATTTTCTTGCCCTTGTTGTGTTTATTGTTATTGTTGTCATGGCTGTTGTTGTTATTGTTGGATAGGACAGAAAGAAATCAAGAGAGGAAGGGAAGACAGAGGGGGGAGAGAAAGACACCTGCAGACCTGTTTCACTGATTGTGAAATGGCTCCCCTGCAGGTGGGGAGCCAGGGGCTCCAATGGGGATCCTTACACTGGTCTTTGTGCTTGTCCATGTGAGCTTAGCCTGCTGTGCTACTGCCCGACCCCCTATCTTCATTTCTATTTATTTATTTTTAACTTTATTTGCTAGAGCAGAGAGAAATTGAGAGGGAGAGGGGAGAGACACCTGAAGATCTGCTTCACCCAGTGTAAAACTTCCCCTGCCGGTGGGGACTGGATGGAGTCTTGGACCAGAGTTCTTGTGCCTGGTAATAAATGCACTTAACCAGATGTGCTACCACCCACACCTCCCATGTTACTTTATAGTAAACTCTCTCTCTTTCTCTCTCCCTCCCTTTCCTCTGTTTAAGAGTTTGTCAAGTTTTCTTCATTTTCTTGATATGTAAGATGGTTTTCTTTCTTTTTTAAAGACATTTGTTTATGAGAGAGAGAGCAAGTGCAAGAGAGCAAGTGAGAGAGAGTGCACAAACCAGAGCAACATCATGGATACATGCAAGTCTGGGCATCTAAGTCAGGACCTCTTTCTTGAGAATCCAACACTTCATCCATTGCCCCACATCCCAGGCTAGAACTGTTTTTACTATAGCAAGTTATTGAGATTCAGTAATTTCCATTTACTGCGGTAATATTTTCTCAAAAAAACCATCTACGTATTAGAGGGAAGAAAATTCAATAACAGTGGGTTTTCAATAAGATTTCCCTAAGAACTACATACAACTATTTAAAATAAGGGATTCTGGTGTGTGTAACGGTAGGGTTCTATTTAATGTGATGGCACAAATACTATAAACCAATAAAAAATATCACAGAAAAGGGAGGGGACTAGTGAGATAGTTCTCCCAGGAGGGTGTCTGCTATATCATGCATATGACCAAGTTCAAGCTCTTGGTATAACACATGGGGGTCCTATAGCACTGAAGGAAGCTTCCTTCCCACCTCTCTCTAGGTCTGAACTGTTGATCTGAAGTAGTGAAGTCCCAGTGGTTGAAAAAATATAAATAAGGATAATATAATTTGCTATGCATAGTGTATAAGAGGGAAGATAGTAGGGAGCTAGGCGGTAGCTCATCGGGTTAAGTGCACAGGGCGCACAGCGCAAAGCCCAAGGACTCCCAGCTCCCCGCCTGCAGGGGGGTCGCTTCCCAAGTAGTGAACAAGTCTGCAGGTGTCTATCTTTCTCTCCTCTTCTCTGTCTTCCCCTCCTCTTTCAATTTCTCTCTGTCCTATCCAAACAACAACAGCTATAATAACAATAACCATAAAAACCACAACAAGGGCAACAAAATGGGAAAAATGACCTCCAGGAGCAGTGGATTCATAGTGCAGGCACTGAGCCTCCAGGGTTCTGGAGGCAAAACAAACAAACAAACAAACAAATAAAAAACTAAGATAGTATGCTCACGAAAAGTACCAAATAATTTGTTTTGCTTATCAATCAGCATGTCAACAGTTTTTATGACCAGAGCTAGTGAACATACCTTATCAGAGGATCAAGAGAGGCATACTGATTGCTAGGAATTCTTTGTAGAGTATGTTTTCTTGCTTGCTATGGCTTAGTAGAAAAAGATAGGGCAGAGTAATAATCTAGCTGTTGAGTTGTTTTTATGTTTAGTTTATATGTTTAGTGGTGGGTAAGTATTGGCTTTGTAGAAAAGTGTTTTTTTTTTTTGATACTCTAAAATTTGGCTATCAGTTTTCCAACACAAAACTTAAAAAATGTGTTTAGATAACTCTAAATATACTTTTATATTTTTAAAATGTAATTTATTTATAAAATAAAAAACAGAAAATATCGACAAAACCATAGAATAAAAGGGGTGAAATTTCACATATTTCCCACCACCAGAGTTCCATATCCCATCCTCTCCATTGGAAGCTTTCCTATTCTTTATCTCTCTGGGTGCATGGATCCAGGATCATCATGGGGTGCAGAAGGTGGAAGGTCTGGCTTCTGTAATTGCTTCTCCGATGAACATGAGCATTGACATGTTGATCCATACTCCCAGCCTATTCCTATCTTTCCTTACTGGGGCAGGGCTCTGGAGAGGTGGAGTTCCAGGGTACACTGGTGAGGTCATCTGTCCAGGTGAGACAGGTTGGTGTTAAGGTAGCATCTACAACTTGGTGTTTGGAACGTGTATTCTTTTGCTTCCTCCTTTCTTGTGAGACTTGGTTCAGTAGGTTCTTGTAAGGTGGGGTTGATTGTGGCAAGTTCCTTTTAGTTCTTGAATATTTGAGAAAACCTTTTTCTTCCTCACATTTGAAGGATAATTTTGCAGGATACAATATTCATGGCTGGAATTCCTTCTCCTTTAGAACTTTGAATATGTCATTTCACTCTCTCCTTGCCTCTAGAGTTTGAGAAGAAAAATCTGATGAAAGTCTTTTTCTTTTGTTAATTTTTAAATATTTATTTTCCCTTTTGTTGCCCTTGTTTTATTGTTGTTGATATTGTCGTTGTTAGACAGGAGAGAGAGAAATGGAGAGAGGAGGGGAAGACAGAGAGGGGGAGAGAAAGATAGACAGACACCTGCAGACCTGCTTCACCGCTTTGTGAAGCGACTCCCTTACAGGTGGGGAGCCGGGGACTCGAACGGTCGGTCCTTGTGCTTCGCGCCACGTGTGCTTAACCACTGTGCTACTGCCTGACTCCGTGATGAAAGTCTTATAGCTCTGCCTTTGTATGTAACTTCTTTCTTTCCTTTCCCTAGCAGCCAGCAAATTTTTTTTTCATTGTTGACTTTTGATAGTTTTACAATAATGTTGGTCTTTTACAATAGTGTTGGTCTTTTTGTATTTATAAATCTGGGTGATTGATCGTTCTGCCTCTTGAATGAGAATGTTCTGATGGTTTCCTACGTGAGGGAAGTTCTCAGATAAAATTGCTCTGTAAATGGACTCTGGGCCTTTGGCCTTGTCCTCCTCTTCAGATATATAGAGATATACCTATCTCTCTTATATTCCATCTTTTGGTGGAGTCTGCAATTTCACAGAGTTGCTTCAGTCTTTCTGAACCATTCCTCTCCCTCATCTTTGAGTTCAAAGAGTGGGATGGCCATACCTTCTAGATGGGAGATTATTTCTTCTGAATGTGTCGATCTACTTCCTAAACCTTCTTCTACCTGGGCATGGGTTAACTGAAGTTCTTTCAAGATTTGAAAATTCTTAGTGATCTCTGTTATAAGTTCCTCTCTCATATGTTTTAATTCCATAGTAACATGCTCTATTAATTCTTGCTTAATTTCTTGTAGAGTCTTCATAATGATCTCTCTGTAGTCTGTCTCTGAGAGTCTCTCTAAATCTGTAATTCCTTGGACTTCTTCTGTTTCATTTCTTTCTGGCTGACTCGGCATAGTTGGTTGTTTAATTCTCTTTCTCTGCTTGAGCATTTTTTTGTGTGTGTGCTGGTTGCTGATGGCCAGTAAGTGGTGCTATTGTGAGCTCTAGGTTTCTCTTGTTCGTATGATCTGCGGAGGATGGGGTGGGGTGGGGTGGAGTGGGGTGGGATGGGGGGGTGGCTGCTTTGGGCTGTATTATGGTCACTGCTGTTGGGAGCAGTGGAGCCTCAGCAATAACCAGGTGGCAAAAATAAGTAACATTTAAAAATAAATTAAACAATATGTGCTAGTTACACACACAGAAAAGAGGTTATTACTGCGTCTTTTATAACCAAGTGCAACTGAATTAGCTGTAGGCTTGGTATTTGCTGCCCATTAGAACTGATTTGGTTCCTGAAATTTAGGAGCTACAGATCACTACTAACTTAACAAGGAGAAACAACTGGCTTGCAGGAATCCCTTTAGAGAGCAGAACTGCATGACGGAGGAAAGCAAAGCTAGGTGACGGGGGGAACTGCTCTTCCATTCATGGAGCTCCTCTCACGGTGCCATCCATGGTGCTGCCATGATGTACTGATGCTGATGCCCAGGGTGTCGGGCGCAGCAAAGTACACACTCTACCAGGTGAGCTATGTCTCCCAGACCTGGACATTATTATTTTCACTACTTGCTTAGAGCAAGAAACAATCTAATATTACTTTGAAGTCCTTAACATATTTACACAGTGGTGACCAGAAGGCCTGCAGAAAGGAGTAGATAGTATGATTACAAAGACACAACAACACACACAGAACATCTTGTTTTGTGAGATGAATTGAGTAATCACATTTCCTTCATGTTGTATCACTTGCTTCTCAGCCAGGAAGGACACTGCAAAGGAGGAACTTCTGCTATTACTGAAAGTCATATTACAGAACCTACTGAGAGTCTCAAGTGGGGGAAAGAGCAGTTGGAAGAAACAACCTGGGTGCTATAACAATAAGCAAAGGACCTGGCTTGGGAATGCCATTTGGAAAAAGATTTCTACCTTTTGAGCCTGGTCCTCCATCATCTACTAAAAATCTATGCTTACCAGAGACACGAAGATTAGGAGAGGAAAAACAGTCAGCAAAGTCCGCCAGTAGTAGCACCTAGGTAGTGATTCTTGTTTCTTATCACATGGTGTGCGGTCAGAAAGGAATGAAAAAAGACTTCTGGATTCTTCTGTCTGGATTTCTGAAAACTGCCTGATTGTTCAAGGAGACTTACAAATAAAAAAAACAGAGTTCTCTGGGCAAGACACTGAAAATCAACCTATGAACTGAAGATAGACTGGAGTTCTAGGGTTTATCAAGTTTTGGTCACAAATAAAAAATGATTTGATTTTTCACTTCCAAAGCACCTCTCTCTTGCTTTGTCCACAGCAGGAGGACTAGGGATTTCTCATATTTATTCAATAATATTAGTTTTAAAAAAATTTTTAAAAGAATTTATTTATTTATTGATGAGAAAGATAGGAGGAGAGAAAGAACCAGCCATCACTCTGGTACATGTGCTGCTGGGAATCAAACTTAGGACTTCATGCTTGAGAGTCTAGTGCCTTAGCCACTGCGGCATCTCCTGGAACACTTTAAAAATTTTTTTATATTTATTTATTATTTTCCCCTTTGTTGCCCTTTTTTTTTAATGGTTGTTGTAGTTATTGTTGTTGTCATTGTTGTTAGATAGGACAGAGAGAAATGGAGAGAGGAGGGGAAGACAGAGAGGGGAAGAGAAAGATGGACATCTGCAGACCTGCTTCACTGCCTGTGAAGCGACTCTCCTGCAGGTGGGGAGCCAGGGGCTCAAACAGGGATCCATATGTCAGTCCTTGTGCTTTGAGCCAACTGCGCTTAACCTGCTATGTTACTGTCTGACTCCTGATATTTGTTTTTAAAGTATAGAAAGTGACACATTCTGGCGCAGGGTGGCGGTACAACTGGTTAAGCGCACGTTACAGTGCACAAGGACCTGGGTTCAAGCCCCCGGTCCCCACCTGCAGGGGGAAAGCTTTGTAAGTGGTGAAGCAGGGCTGCAGGTGTCTCTCTGTCTCTCTCCCTATCTTCCCCTTCCTTCTCAATTTCTGGCTGTCTCTATCCAATAAATGAATAAAGATAATTAAAAAGATATAATATATATAAAAAGAAAGTGACACATTCTGAGCCAAGAAGAATGACTCACTCTGGGCCTCACTCCTGTCACTCCCGTCCTCCACTCAATGTTGCCATCCTAATCCAAGCAACCGTCATCTCATTTCTCTCATGTCATTAACCATAGCATAGTCTTTTCCCCATAGTTGTCCATGTGTTTGATTTATTGTTATCATTATTATTACTACTCTTTTATTTTATTAAGATTTTATTTATTAATGAAAGAGATAGGAGAGAGAAAGAACCAGACATCACTCTGGCACATGTGCTGCCGAGGATCAAACTTGGGACCTTATGCTTGAAGAGTACAAAGCTTTACCACTGCACCACCTCCCACACTATGTATGCCTCTCTTTTTTTTTTTTTTTAACTTTTTGCCTCCAGGGTTATCATTGGGGCTCAGCAACTGCACTATGAATCCACTGGTCCTGGAGGCCATCTTTTTTCTATTGTTTTGGATAGGACAGAGAGAAATTGAGAGAGGAGGGGAAGGCAGATACAAGTGCTTTTATATTTAAGAGGATATGATTCTTACTATTTACCTTTTTAAGATAAACTCAAATTCTAGCCCAGATAATTTCCTTAGCTTCTGAGATCAGATGAGATCGAGCATGTTCAGGGTTGTATGGCCATAGACCCCAGATAATTTCCTGTATCATTGATCATTGGAAATAACTTATGGGGGCTGGGCAGTGGCACACCTAGTTAAACACACATATTACCACTGTGCAGGGACCTGGGTTCATGCCCCCATTCTCCACCTGCAGAAGGGAAACTTCAGGAGTGGTGAAGCAGTGCTGCAGCTGTCTCTCTTTCTCTCTTCCTCTCTATCTCCCCCATATCTCTTGACTTCTCTTTGTCTCAATCCATAAATAATAAATACAATAAATATAATTTACTGTTCAGTTTCTACAGCACCATTCCAGTATCTTAGCATTTATAATATCTCGTTGGTTGTGGTTCTTTTCATAAAAACAATTATAAGGATAATAAGTATATTAAAACATATATTAAGTAGTAAAACAATATACTTTATGAAGTAATTATAATAAAATAATATAGTCTATAACTAATACAATAGTAGTAGTAATGCAATAAAAACATTTGTCTAGCACTTGTTCTTTGCTTAATATTATGCAAACATTTTATTAGTAAAATCTCATTTACTCCTCAAAATAACTTTATGAAATAGGTATTCTTTTATAGATGAAGAATCTGATGCATTGAGAAATGAACTTACTGCCCAAAGTCAAAGACAGTAAACGACAAAGTGGAAGGCAAACCAAGTCTTATTTTAAGGCCTACACATGTTCCATTTTGCTATAGAGCTTCTCAAGTAAGTATATCATCATCATCATCTTGTAGCACTGGGGCTTCCCACATGCATGATTTCTACTATTCCTGGGCTGACTTTTCCATTATTTTTATTTCAGAGAGAGGTAGGGGGAGAGAGAGGGAGGGAGGGTGGGCAGGAGAAAGAGAGAAAGACAGAGAGAGAGAGAGAGAGAGAGAGAGAGAGAGAGAGAATTTCACTACCTGTAGTACTTCCCCCTAGTTTTCCCGTGCAGTGCCAGGGTTCAAATCCAGATACATGCACTCACTACTCTCTCCCCAGTATTTATATAACACACTATTATTCCAGTTTATATATAAAGCCCCTAAGACCTGAGAAAGATGTGTATTTGAGAATGACACTATTCAAACTCTGAAACAGCTTAGCAGTAAAAGTAAAAAGGTGAAAAGCTAGATCCCTAAGAGTAAGTCAGGATATTTAGAACAAGGTTTTGCTACTTTATCCTAAACTCCATGTCTAACTATTTAAAATTTAGTCTTTAATGTTTATGATTACTCTCAGGTAGACTTTCACTTTTACCTAATTTCTTGGCCAGTACTCTGGCTCTGCCTATGGAGGTTTATTTGTGAAGATGTGCTGATCATAAAAGATCTAGGTAATCTTGACAACTTGGGTCCTCATTTCAAGAGCTCAAAAATGGGCCTTTACCTTTAGTGCCAGGTGGCTGTAGGTTATCTCCAGTCAAGGAACACCAGCCTACAGGAAAGATGTCCCGGGAATCGAAGCGGCACCAGTAGTCAAAGGCCCCTCGCCACCCATCAAAAGTGACAAGCACCTCTGAGCCCCGCACCTCCCCAATAGTGGCTGGACAAATGAAATGAGGGTTCTTCCTGTCCACAGCTTCTAGCTTCATTCCCATTTTGAAGAAGTTGTGGGAAGGCGATGGTGGTTCCTAGATGAGAAACAGAAATATACAGACCTAGATGCAAAGAGAGAGGCTATGTATGCTATTTCATGACTGCTATTTCATTTGAGTAATTAAAAAATGACTGCTTGGTCTGTCTTGCTCTCCACCTCTCTGTCTTCCCCTCCTCTCTCCATTTCTCTCTGTTCTATCTAACAATGACGACATCAATAACAACAACAATAATAACTACAACAATAAAAAATAATAAAAATAAATAATAATAAAAAATGACTGCTAAATAGGATTTTTAAGAAGAGTTACCCTTTCTTTAAATAAAATTGAAAGTATTAGCATTATTTTTTAATTCTAACATTTTAACATTTTGGCTTCAGATCTTTTTTATTTTAAAGATAAAAAAACATATAATAGTAAATCTCCTATTGAGTCCTTTCCCTGTCATACTTCTCATGTATGTTTATATCTCAACTGCATACTTCAAAATTTTATGTTAGTAATAGTATACTGTATCTTTCCCAGACTGCTTTTTTTCAGTATTATGTTTCTGAAATTTTTCATGTTACTAAATTTAGTTCCAGATCATTTAAAGTGCCAGTAGTATTCTAAGTATACATAAAGAATTATTCATTCTTTTAAAATAGACATTTAAGTTTGTTTCCAGTTCCAAAAGTTTGTACATTATTTTGAAAGACTTTAGTGACCATCTTACACTTTTTTCATTGTACACCTGAGGTTTTTTTTTATACATATTTAATAGCAGAATTGCTGGGTTAAAGGATATATACATCTGATTTACTTTATTTCATTTCATTTTATTTTTAAAAGGCAGGCTGCCATGTGTAGCACCTCATTTGGTTGTGTCTTTAATCCTGGAGGTTTGACTATCCTACATTCTTCTGTAAATAGACCATGAGAGCTTGTTCAGAGGTTCTAGCAGGGGAGTGCAGCTACTCATATACCCTGGAACCAGCTGTCTCTATTCCGGGAAGGTTGAGCAGTTTCAAACCTTCCTTGAGCAGCTTTGGGAGGGACTCACAAAAGTATAGTGAGGATGGGGACATGGCCTAGCCAGCCAGATCAGTTTAATCAACCCAGGCAATAATGGGGTGACAAATGTCACAGCCAAATCACCCTTACATCCATACTTTACAAGATATTGTCAAACTTTATAAGATATTGCCAAACTGTTTTCTAAGGTAGTTTGTAGTATGGAGAGCTCTTATGTGCTGTAATGCACCGTATGAAATATTATATTACTTTGGTCATACTGTCTGATTCTATTTAAAAAAAAGTCTTATTAAATAGAAAACAATCCCTATATTTCATCATTCTTCAATACTGCTTTGGTTATTTTTTTGTCTTTGAACTTACATCCGAATTTCAGACAGGTTTTTCAGTAATACAGAAAAACTCTACTTGGAAACTCAGTGAATTTATAGATGAATTTGGCAAGACATAACTTTTGTATGCACAATATTGAGCCTTCCCATATGAACGTCATAGTATTTTCCATTTGTTAAATTTCTGTAATGTGCATTTCTTCTTTACATATATTTTAAAATTTCCTCTTAAATATATTTTTACTAGTATTTTAGGCACCTTATTATTTATCACTGTCATAAATGGTATCTTTGAATTTTTAACTTTTGAATAATTTTGCTGCTAAATAGGAATGCAAGTAATTTTTTTAAATTGTTCAACTGAAACTATTGGGTGGCTTGATTCATATGTGGGCCGTAGATATCTAAAGGGAAAAAAAAAAAGAGAGAAAAGTTTAAAAAAAAAATCTAATCAAACTGTCTCCTAGACTTTAAGAGAACTATGGTGATTATCAGCATGGGGATGAGGCACAAGACTTTGGTGTTGGGTGACTAGATCTACATATGTATGGGTATGAAACTAGACCACTGACATCTTACAATTTTGTAAACCACTGTTCAATTTACTAATAATAAAATCATAAAAAACTGGTCAACTGATTTAATACTGTTTAGTTTATACCAACTGATGTATAATTTTTTTTTGTACTTTATTTTATTTTGCCTCCAGGGTTATTTCTGGGGCTCAGTGCCTGCAGTATGAATCCACTGCTCCTAGAGACTATTTTTTCCCTTTTGTTGCCCTTGTTGTTTATTTTTATTGTTGTTGTTGTTGTTGCTGTCTGGATAGGACAGAGAAAAATCGAGAGAGGACAGGAAGACAGAGAAGGGGAGAAAGCTAGACACCTGCAGAACTGCTTCACCGCCTGTGAAGCGACCCACCTGCAGGTGGGGAGCTGGGGGCTTGAATAAGGATTCTTATGCTGGTCCTCACACTTTGTGCCAAGTGTGTTTAACCCGCTGTGCTACCACCCAGCCCCCCGGTGCATAATTTTTCATGTTTGATTTATCAACTTGAGAGATGTACAATAAAGTATCTCCTAGTTGTATGTTTCCCGTCATATACCAGCAAGTTTTTCTTTATGCACTTTAATGCTATATCTTTAGGACGATGTATAATCACAACTGTTTTAATTTCTGAGCTGTACTTAAAATATATTAGTGACTTTTTTTTTACTTACTAGTAGTAAATTAGAGTAAGAATCAGAGCATCACTTTGGCACATGTGATACCAGGGATTGAACTCAGGATTTCTTGTTTTCGTGTCTACCTACCTTACCACCACACTGCTCTGTTCTGGTCAGTGGTGGTGGTGATGGTAAGAAGTGAATTTGGGGCTTTGAAGCCTTAGGCATGAAAGTCATTTTGCATGACCATTATACTGTCTCCCATGCCCTATATTGAGCCCTTTAAATTTTTTTCACATTAATTTATGTATACTTAACATAGGCTTCATTTTGATAAAGGTTTGCCTGAAATATCTTTTACATTCTCTAATTCAACATTTTTTTTGTCATGTTTTAGTAGTCTCCTGTAAACAGCCATTTCACCAGACTTAAAAACAGTCCACTCTATGTCTCACTAAACTGAAGAGTATATTTAACTTGATTTTAAGGTTCTATTTTCTCCTTTACAATTTTCTTCCCTTTTAACCTCTGATTGATTCAAATGCCAACGATTCTATTTATAGTCTTTAAGAGATCCTTTTGGATTATAACTGCACACATAAATCTAAAACTCATCTTTCTCTTTAGTCCTAATCAATACAAAAATCTTAATATATTTTTATTACTACTGAATTAAGAGATATTTGACAATTTAGCTTCAGTTATACTGTCAGTTAATCATCTTGCTATTATCATCAGTGTATTCAGTTATAGGCCAAACTTTGTCCATATGTTAACCCATCTTTCCTCACCGCCCGGTTTTCCTCAATTGTTCTTTCATTATGTATATCAGTATCTACTTGCACTAGCTTGTTTGAAAATGTCTTGATTTCAAAGTAATTCTGGTGGTTTTTTTTTTTTTTTTTTTAACCAACTTATCAGCTCTGGCTTAAGGTGGTGCGGGGGACTGAACCTAGTACTTTGGAGCCTTGGGCATGAGAGTCTCTTTGCATAAACATTAGGCTACTTCTGCCCTAAAGTCATTCTGAAATAATAGTATAACGAGATATAAAATTCTGAAATTTTTCAGAACTTTAAAGTAATATCTTTTGACTTGCTGTCAATAAATGTGTTCTTAGACTAACTGTAGTCCTTTTGAAGCTATTATATAGGACCATTCACATATATATATATACATACATATATATATTAACTTTAACTATATCAAGATGTCTTTAAGATAATACATTTTAGAAAATTCTGTTATTATTCTTCCAAATATCATATTCATTTCTAATCACCCTTTCTGGATTTCATGTACAGCTATATATTTATTGCCTCTTCTCTCATATTTCTCTACCTTCTTTATGTCTCTGCTTCATTAAGGAGAAAATTTCTTACAAAAATTTTTCAGTTAATTCTTCTTTATATATGACTAAGTTGCTTATGTACCTGTTTTTTTCAAAGACTTATTTATTTATTAATGAGAAAAATAGGCGGAGAGAGAGAACCAGACATCATGCTGGTCCATGTGCTACTGGGAATTGAATCCAGGAGCTCATGCTTAAGAGTCTAATGCTTTTTTAAAAAAAATATTTATTTTTCCCTTTTGTTGCCCTTGTTGTCTTTTTATTGTTGTTGTTACTGATGTCATTGCTGTTGGATAGGACAAAGAGAAATAGAGAGAGGAGGGGGAGACAGAGAGAGAGAGAGAAAGATAGATACCTGCTGACCTGCTTTACTGCCTGTGAAGTGGCTCCCCTGCAGGTGGGGAGCTGACAGCTCGAACCGGGATCCTTACGCTGTTCCTTGCGCTCTGAGCCATGTGCATTTAACCTGCTGCACTACCACCTGACTTCCAATAGTCTAAAGTTTTATCCACTGTGCCACCTCCCAGAGCACACACATTTATTATTTAACCTCAGTGGTTGAGCTTCACTTCTAGATGTTCAATTTGTTTTTCAAAACCATCTTTCTCTTTTTAAGTGGGTTTTTTTTTTTTTTACTTTTCTCATTTAAAAATTCCTTCTTTAATCATTTTAAAATATTTATCACCTGTATTTGATATTTCTATTATCTAAAAGTTCTGGGGTTATAGGGTTAACTGTCTGTGGTATCTACTGGTGCCTCATCATATTGAGTTTGAGTTTTTGAAGGCTTTCTAATTCTGAGCAAAATGCTCATCATTCACTGCACTTGACTTTAGGGACTACTAAGATACCTGATTGCAAACCTTCTAGAGAGGTTTTGGTTTTACTTCTGCTAGGTGCCCAGACAGAGCTCCATAAGACTTTGGAGTTCCCGGGCAACCAAGATACTATACCCGAGCTCTAGATTTTAATGGGAAAAACCGTGTAATCAGTACAGATGACACCATTCCCTCTCCTACACAGAGCTTTACCTTACTAATATAATATTTTCGCTGAGATGTGGACATTTGAGGGCTCTGTATACTTTCTTATGCAACAGTTTAAGGTCAATTTTCCAGTTGCTTAAATGCATGGCCTCAAATTTCACTCTACTATGGCTGTTAAAAGAAAAGATCCTTGGGAAGATGGACAAAGTCCATTAAGGCACCTGCAGGTTCACTACACACATACACTTAACACTGGTGTTTGCTCTTCATTTTGTCTCCTAGAGATTTTCCTGACTTTCCAGTAACCTAAATAAAGAATTTAAAATAATGCTTTTTGGCATTTTGAGATATTTCATAATGAAAAGTTTTTAAACAAATTTTTAATATTTATTTATATCTACTTTCCCTTTTTGTTGCCCTTGTTTTCTATTGTTGTTGTTGTTGTCGTTGTTAGATAGGACAGACAGAAATGGAGAAAGGAGGGGAAGACAGAGAGCGGGAGAGAAAGACAGACACCTGCAGACCTGCTTCACCGCCTGTGAAGCAACTCCCCTGTAGGTGGGGAGTCAGGGGCTCGAACTGGAATGAAAAGTTTTTCTTTTCTCTTCCTAGCTCATTGCATTCTTAGAATCAAAGTGTACTCAGAGTTTAGACTTAAATAGCAGCCCTAATTCAGTCCCCTTTATTATAACTCTAAACTCGTTGAGGAACTTAACTGAAAGCAGACTGATAACCTTATCCTTGGAGACAAAAAGAATGAATAAATAACAGGTTTTGGATCCTGTTGCACCACTTACTAGCCATGTGATTTTGGGCAAGTTCCTCTTTCAAAAATATTTGTTTCCTTAACTACTAAATATAAATAAAAGTTCTTATTTCATAAAACTGACTATGGGTATTAGTTAAGAAGTAAATATAAATTACAAATGTATTATCGTCACAAAATAAATAAAATCATCTCCTTCCTTCCTCTGTTTAGAATTTGGATTATATGGTATTCCTTAAGCTACCCTAGCTCTTTTAGATGTATATTTGCATATTTTACTAATAATACATCTTAACTCTCTAAATTAGACATAATCTTACTTTATAGATGAGGTCAAAAGGTCATAGCTTATTATTGGCAGGGCTTGGACCCCAAAACTAAGATCCATAATTTTAGAGTCTAATATTATTCCTCCACAGATAACTGCCGCTTCATAAAGTACTAAAAAAAAATCCTCTGCTAAACTATTTCTTAGAAAGCATCCCTAGGTAATATATATTAGATTAGATAGTAGGGGCTCAGTAACTGAAAGAATGTAAGCGTTTGATCTTAAGAAGTTTGGAGATGCTGATATCTGAGGGGCATCGTACCTTATGGAAAATTCTGATGGGAGCCATCTCTGCTCCATTTAGCGTCTTCAAAAGGAACATAGGCCAAGAGGAGGCATTCAGCCGAAATCCTGCAGCAAACATAATGGTCAATAGATAAAAAAAAAAAAAAAAGTGTTTTAAAGGGAATAGTGCTATCAAGTTTTCCCTTGGGAGTCCAGCTACTCCTGTCACAACCTATGCTGTGATAAATACAGAATCACAGACTGTTAAGAAAGAACTTAAATGTTAAAATAAAAGCAGTACCTCATTAGATGAGGAAAATGAGGCACATGTAACTTGCCCATGGTAAGCTTGCAAAGTAAGTGGTGGAACAGAGCCCCCAACCAAGCTTCCTGATTCCAAGACCAGTATTACAGAATGTATATATCACAATGTCTAGATAACATTTTTGAAAATTTAAGATAGATGTGAGATATGGCTAACAAATGCTTAAAATTATTTACACAAATGCAGAAGGGGATATAGTAATATTTTTTGTTCACTGACTTTTTTTTTTAAGTATTTCATTTATTAATGAAAGAGGAGGAAATAGAGAAAGAAAACCAGGCATCACTCTGGTACATGCACTGCTAGGGACTGAAGTCGGGTCCTCATACTTGAGAGTCCAATGCTTTATCCACTGAACCACCTCCTGGACCACTATAATAATCTTTTAAGGAACTAAGTATGTCATATGTCAACTGATAAGCCCAATACACAAGTAATTTCTTTTGGTTTATCTCAATATGAACTAACTTGCTCTATCACACACAGGGTACAAAACACTTTTTGATATTCATTTTTACTTAAACAACTATCAGGCAATGATAAAGAATCTATCTGAAATACTCATTTTCCAAGAGTGAAGAGACCTAGACAGAACAACTGTCTACTTGTCATTCAGCAAGTAAAGGTCAGAAAATAGTATACCATTTAATTGATGAATTATAAAAATGAAATAATTATTTTAGATAATCTTCCAATTAGAATCCCCTACCTTCCTTTCTTCCTTTTAGAACCAGAGCATCACTCTGGCATGTGCATTATTGGGGACTGAATTTAGGACCTCATGCTTGTAAGTCTAGCACCTTACTCACTGCAACACCTCTCAGATTACCAATAGAATCTCTAATCTGGCTTCAGCTTTATCCTAAAATAAGAATATCTATGCTTCCAATTTATCTCAGTTTTCCCAAGCTGAACAAGAGATAAGTTGCATCAGATGTGCAAGAGGAAATAACAATGTTAGATTCTAATGATGTACTTTTAAAACATATTATTTATTTATTTTATTTTTTAATAAGATAGATACCTCAGAGTCTCAGGCATAAAAGTTTGCATGACTATTATGTTATCTCTTCAGCTCTGCTACCGACGTACTTTACTGTGTACTCAACACTGTAAATCACTTTCTTTTACTGGTTAACTCAGTCCTCAAGTAAAATCAGTGAAGTAGATGTTATCGTCATTTAATAGAGGAGAAAAATGGTAAGTAAATTACTTGGGATTTCAAAGTGAGCAAACTACAAAGAATTAAAACTCAGGTAATCTCACTCTTCTTTAAAAAATATTTTTATTTGTATTGTTAAATATTTTTATTTGTATTGTTAAATGGGAATCTGGGGAATGTTATGCATGTAAAAAAAAAAAAAGAAGAAGTAGAAACGCAAAGCAGAAATTGACTGAGTTTGGAGTATGGCACCAAAGTAAGAAAGCAGAAGTACACTAGAGTTTGCAGTGAGTACCTCCCTAATACTTCCTCTCCACTTTTCCAAGCTTTGGGTCCATGATTGCTCAACAATTTGTTTGGCTTTGTATGTTAACTCTCTTTTCAGTCACCAGGTTCCAGGTGTCATCAGGATGCCGGCCAGACTTCCCTGGATTGAAGACCCCACCAATATGTCCTGTAGCTCAGCTTCCCCAGAGACCCACCCTACTAGGGAAAGAGAGAGGCAGACTGGGAGTATGGACTGACCAGTCAACGCCCATGTTCAGCGGGGAAGCAATTACAGAAGCCAGACCTTCCACCTTCTGCAACCCACAATGATCCTGGGTCCATGCTCCCAGAGGGATAGAGAATGGGAAAGCTATCGGGGGAGGGGGTGGGATATGGAGATTGGGCGGTGGGAATTGTGTGGAGTTGTACCCCTCCTACCCTATGGTTTTGTTAATTAATCCTTTCTTAAATAAAAAAAAATTAAAAAAAATATTTTTATTTATTATTGGATAGAGACAGAACGAAATTGAGAAGAGAGGGGGAGACAAAGAGGGAAAGAGAGAGAGAGAGAACCTGCAGCCCTGCTTCACCACTTGTAAAGCTTGCCCCCTGCAGGTGGGTTCCAGGGGTTTGAACCTGGGTCCTAGCACACCGTAGTGTGTGTGCTTAACCAGGTATGTCACCGCCTGGTTCCTGGCAAGCTGACTCTTATATAAGTCCACACTTTTTTTTTTTTTGTCTCTTATTTTTATTTTATACTTTGATGAAGATGTCAGGTATTGACACTATTTATTTATTTATTTTTGTTATAAACCAAGGGACTTGGACATGTTTGATACCACAAGTGACCTCCCTGGCCCAATGTTTAAATATCTCACAAACTGAGAGAGGAGGAAAAGGGGATAGAGAAGGAAAAGAGAGAAAGAGAAGAGTCAGGGAAAGACATCAAAGCACAGCTTCACTGAAAGGCCCCTTTGGTCCTGCCCATAATGGTGTCAGGGACTGAATCTACTGCCTCAAGCTTCAAAAGGCATATGTTCTAGCCATTAAACTACCTACTGGTCCCTTGGTCTACATTCTTAACCACTATGATACATTTATCAAATATGTTTAAAACCCAGTGTTTCATATTCAGAAACACTCAACACCAGTCCTTAATAATCTCTATGTTATGGAAGTCAGTATTTACTGCCTCCTTTTTCCTATTTTTTTTTCTTCCTTTTTCCTATTTTAACCTAGTTTGAATTGGTTTTTTGTACTCAAGGCATATATTTTTTTTAACCAGAGCACTGCTCAGCTCTGGTTTATGGTGGGACAGGGGACTGAACCTGGGACTTCAAAGCCTCAGGTAAGAGATTCTTTTTTACATAACCATTATGCTATCTCCCCTGCCTGGCAGAAAATCTTTACCACCCTTCTCCTGGTCATGGTAAACACACAAGCAAGCACGCAAACAAACAAACCAAACACTTCTAAAAGTTCATGCCCAGTTCTGTGTGGGAGAACACAACTCTCCTCAAGTCAGAGGAAGACCGAAGCAAACCAAATCCAAATCTGCAGCAGATTTGTCATGAGTGACTCACTACTTTACAAGCAAGGCACAACCGTTCAAGATTTCTTTTTTTTTTTTTTTTAACCCAGTTTTTATATTTATTTATTTATTTATTTATTTATGTGCTTATTCATTTTTGTAATTGATGAATTAATGGTTTGTTTTTTTTTAATTTTTTATTTAAGAAAGGATTAGTGAACAAAGGCATAAGGTAGGAGGGGTACAACAGAAGGAAGCCATGACAGTGCAACAAAATTCAGAATCCTGTTATCAATTCCTAACAACTAGATTACCTCACCATAAAATTCCACATTTAACTTTTTAGGAATGGGTTACTGAGGAACTTCTATCATGTATGAATTTATTTATTTACTTATTTATTTATTGACACCAAGGTTATGTGAGGTGCCTGTACAACTAATGCACTATTCTTGGCAGCTGTCCCCCTTTTGTCTTTTACTTAATAGAGACAGAGAGAGATGGAGAGGGAAGGAGGGGTGGATAGAGGGAATGTAAGAGAGGCACCTGCAGTACTGACTTCACTGCTTGTCAAGTTTCCCCTCACAGGTGGGGACTGGGGGCTTGAATCTTGAATATAATGTGTGCACTCTACCCAGTAAGCCCCACCAGCTCTATTCATATTAAATCTGAAGAGCTAAAATAAATCCTCTCTGCTCTTGGAATCCTTATATATTGTAATAATAGCTAATGTCTACTGGTAATATTTACCATGGACAGAACACTCCATAAACTATCAGTGAATACTAGATGTAACCATGAGTCAGGCACTATTCTCTCATTTGCAGATGATGAAACTCAAGGAGAAGTAGGCTGTTCAAGGTCATACTAGTGAGCAGTAGAGAGACAGATTCCAACATATGATGGTCTTAATGCAAACTTCAGGTTTAACTATTATGTTTCACAACCACCTATAATGCTTCTTCAAAATAGATGGACAAATTAGAAATGTCAGCAGTCCAAGGAATTAGTGAGGTACCTTATTCTATAACGCTCATGATGATGTGGAGCCCCCCCCTTCAAATCCAAATTTGAAGTTTTACGGAGTCTGACAGAATTTAACACTGGGGCCCGGTGGTGGCACACCTAGTTGAGTACACATGTTACAATGTACAAGGACTCAGGTTCAAGCCACCAAGGGGAAAGCTTTGCAGGTGGTGAAGCAGGGCTGCAGGTTTCTTTCTCTCTCTCTCTCTTTCTTTCATTTATTTATATTTACTTATTCCCTTTTATTGTCCTTGTTATTTTATTGTTTTCATTGATGCCATTATTGTTGGATAGGACAGAGAGAAATGGAGAGAGGTGGGGAAGACAGAGAGAGAGAGAGAAAGATAGACACCTGCAGACCTGCTTCACCGCTTGTGAAGCGACTCCCCTGCAGGTGGGGAGCTGGGGGCTCAAACCGGGATCTTAACCCACTGCACTACTGCCCTACTCCCTCTTTCTCTCTCCCTCTTCCCTCTCAATTTCTGACTGTCTCTGTCAAATAAAGATTTAAATTATTTTAAAGAATTTAACATTGAAAGGGATCTTAGAGGCCATATAATCTGATAATTTTGTTTCAAATGACAAAACCAAGTCCAGAGAGGTTAAGAAATTTGTTCATGGGGGCCAAGTGGTAGCACAGCAGGTTAAGCACATATGGCACAAAGCGCAAGGACTGCTGTAAGGATCCCAGTTTGACCCCCAATCCCCGTTTCCCAATGTGCAGGGGGTCACTTCACAAGCAGTGAAGCAAGTCTGCAGGTGTCTATTTTTCTCTCCCCCTCCTTGTCTACCCCTCCACTCTCGATTACTCTCTGTCCTATCCAGCAACAACAGCAATAGTAACAACAACAACAAGTGCAACAAAATGGAAAAAATAGCCTCCAGTAGCAGTGATTCATAGTGCTAGTGCAGGCACCAAGCCCCAAGCGATAACCCTGGAGACAAAAAGAAAGAAAGGAAGGAAGGAAGGAAGGAAGGAAGGAAGGAAGGAAGGAAGGAAGGAAGGAAGGAATAAATAAATTTGTTCATGGTCATACTAGTTGATCTTAGAGTCAAGTAGAGTCACAGAACTTTTTAAGTTTTTTTTTTTTTTTCAGTACACTATGCTGTTTCATTAAGGGACCATTCATTATGTACATATCACTGAGTTGTTGGGAAAAGTCATAATGTATTTTTCTGTTTTTCTATGCAAAAGTGTGCCATGATTTTTTTTTGACAACCCACTATGTGCTAGGTTCCATATACTAATCACTTTAATCACTACTTTTTTCAATATGATTATACTATTTATTCAGTACACATCTCAATTTTTTTCTATTTCTAATCAACATTAGCTCACCTTTTTGTTTAATTTTATTAAGTAGCAGGGGTAGATAGCATAATGGTTATGCAAACAGACTGCCAAGCCTGAGGCTCCAAAGTCCCAGGTTCAATCCCCTGCCCTACCTTAAACCAGAGCTGACAGGTGCTCTGATGAAAAAAAAAATTTTATTAAGTAAACATTTAAGTAATCCAAAAGTCAAAAGGATATAAATTTGTATCCCTTATTTTATTATATTACCAGAGCACTATTCAGCTCTAGATTATGGTGGTGCAGGGGATTGAACCTGGTACTTTGGAGCCTCAGGCATAATGGTCTTTTTGTATACCCATTATGCTATCTCCCCTGCCCTAAAATGGTATTCTTAGAAGCATCTTATTTTTACTCTTGGACTTCAAATTCTTTCCCCAAACACTCCCAATAGGTAAACTTTCATTATTTTTTAACAACATTCTTTTTTTTTCATAAAACTAAGTATATACAAATATAAAATTCATCCGCATTATACGTACACATTTCCCTACTCTTTCTCAAAAAAGGCAGTAAGTACATTTATATTGTTGTACAACAATCTCTTTTTCATCTTTCCCAAGAGAAGTTCTTTACCCATTAAACACGAATTCACCTGCCCCACACCAGTGCACTCCCCAGACCCTAGGAACCACCATTCTGTTATTTTCTAGTATATATGCTGCTGAAGTGAGCACATATTTTCTTCTTTTTACCAGAGTACTGCTTAGCTCTGGCTTCTGGTGGGATAGGAGTCTGAACTTCAGACTCAGGCATGAAAACCGAAAACCTTTTGCATACCCATTACACTAAACCTCACCCCCATGTTTTCTGTAGAAATATAACTTTATTAGGTATAATATAAATGGATTCATAGTATTTTTCCTGTGGTGACTAGCTTATTTCACTCTTATCTCCTCAAGGTTCATTTATATTGTAACACATTAGAATTGTTAAGGATGAATACTAGTTATTATAAAAATATGGCATACTAAGTTTTGTTTACCTTTTCTAACATTGATGGGATTGTGGCCATTGTAAATAATGCTTCTAAACAAAGGCATACAAATATCTGCATGAGCCAATGTTTTTAATTATTTGCCTAAATCTCCAGAACTGAAATTTCTAAGTCTCATGGTAATTCTACTTTTCAGTTTCCGAAGAAGCACCATGTGCATGTCCATAGTGGCTGTACCATTCTATATTCTCAGGAACAACATATAGGGTCCAAATTTGGCACATTCTCACCAACACATTTTCTAATTAAAAAAAATTTTTTTTTATTTATAAAAAGGAAACATTGACTAAACCATAGGATAAGAGGGGTACAACTCCACCTAATTCCCACCACCAGGACTCTGTATCCCATCCCCTCCCCTGATAGGTTTCCTATTCTTTAACCCTCTGGGAGTATGGACCCAAGGTCATTGTGGGATGCAGAAGGTGGAAGGTCTGGCTTCTGTAATTGCTTCCCTGCTGAACAAGGGCGTTGACAGGTCGATCTATACTCCCAGCCTGTCTCTCTTTTTCCCTAGTGGGGAAGGGCTCTGGGGAAGCGGAGCTCCGGGACACACTGGTGGGGTTGTCTGTCCAGGGAAGTCTGGTCGGCATCATGCTAGCATCTGGAACCCTATCCAGGGAATCCTAGGTCACAAGCTGCTGCTTAATTTTTATAAACGTCATCCCAATGGGTGTGAAGCAGTATCTCACTGTGGTTTCAAGATAATACTTTTCTCGTGTTCCTGAACTTTTATTTTTGCCTTCAGGGTTATTGCTGGGGCTCGGCGCGTACACCATGAATCCACTGCTCCTAGAGGCTATTTTTCCCCCTTTTATTGCCCCCCTTTTATTTTAATAGTTGTTGTGGTTATTATTATTGCTGTTATTAGATAGGGCAGAGTGAAATCAAGAGAAGAGAGGAAGACAGAGGGGGAGAGAAAGATAGACACCTGCAGACCTGCTTCACCGCCCGTGAAGTGACCCTCTACTGCATGCAGGTGGGGAGCCAGGGGCTCGAATCCGGATACTTATGCTGGTCCTTGCGCTTGGTGCCATGTCCGCTTAACCCGCTGTGCTACCACCCGACCCCCAATTTTCATGTATTTTATTTCAGCATTATGTATGTATTTAAATCAGCTCTAGGCACCAATGTTCTACTTGTCTCATAAAAGGAAACTCAAACATTTTCTTACTTTTTCTATGATCTAGAACTGTACTGTTTAGTACAGTAGCCACCAGCCATGTAAGACTTTTTCACTTTAGTGTACAATGAAATAAAAAAAAATTCAATTCCTTATTTACACTTCAAGTACTCCGTAGCCACACGTGACTGGTGACTAACTAACATACTAGACAGAACAGACACAAATATTTCCATTGTTACAGAAACTTCTGTTGGATATTTTTGATCAACAATTACAAAAAGAAAATCACTTTACTAATGAAATGCTGAGTCACAAGGCTGTTGTCAAAGGGGTACAGCTCCTCTCCAAGATGGATGTCAATACACCTCTCCCTCCACCAAACTAACATCGTCTTCCTCCAGAGGGCACTGGATTCCCAGCTTCCCCTAGCTCCTCCATTTTCCCCTCAGCAAGTCTGTTGATCCGTTAAAAACAAACAAAACTCCACTAAGGTTTCCTCCTTGATTATCCCTTGCTGTATTTCTTAAGTCCCATCTATGAATAAAATTATTTGGTATTCATCCTTCTCCTTCTGGCTTATTTCACTTGACAAGATTTTTTTTTTCTTTTTTTAAGTTTTTATTTATAAGATGGAAACACTGACAAGACCATAGGGTAAGAGGGGTAACAATTCCATACAATTCCTGCCACTGGAACTCCATATTCCATTTCCTTCCCTGATAGCTTTCCTATTCTTTAACCCTCTGGGAGATGGACCCAGGGACATTATGGGGTGCAGAAAGTGGAAGGTCTGGCTTCTGTAATTGCTGCCCCACAGAACATGTGTACAGGTCGCTCCATACTCCCAGCCTTGACAAGATTTTCTACAGTTTCATCCAATTTAGGACATCTTTCCATTTCTTTTTTTTTTTTTTCTCAACCGGTGGCACAGCTATATACAAATGATGTTAACTGACATAAATTATGGTGATGTTGGGCATTATATAGCAAATCCTAACAAAGGGATTTTCAAAGTTAACCCAATTGCCAAATAATGCGATTATAACAATAACTGTTGTCTTCTTGAACCCTAAGACAGCAGGAACCTCACATTTCCACTAGAGAGCCTATATTTCCCCTAGTCCTGGAACCTTAGGGTGGGGCGCACTTTCCTGCATGCTTCTCTCAATTCATACCAAATAATATAGCATCTGACGATCCCAACCTAATCAACGCAACGAGTACCACCTCAGCATGCTTCACTTCAGACTGTGTTCAGATACTTCAGGTATGGAATGACAACCCTTATGCTTCATTACTCGGGTGAGACCTTTCCTTTCATAGTATTCTCTAATTCCATTCCAGGCGGTTCACTTTCTAACAAAGTCCCAAAACCTAGATATAGACCATGTCCCATGAGATAGAGCATATGTTCACACGTATCCATAAACTAGGGCAAAATATATACCTGGAAGCAAAAGTACACAATAGTCTGCTGTGAGTCAGTATCAAGTTCCTAATGAAATAGTATCTAATTAGACTTAGTTACCCTCCTCACCTGCTTACAGTTCTCCCACTCACTCCACAGCTAACCTTAGCAAAGCAAGGACTGCAAAAGCTGAATAAAAGCAAGAGACTGGCATACTTTAATGATGACTCTTTAGTCACTATCAGGCCACTCCATCAGATGGGGCCTTATTTGGGGAGTCCTGAGATTCCCATCTTTCCATTTCTTTGTTGTCTTTCTTTTGTAGTGACTGAGGGTTTTCAATGTACACGTCTTATAACCTCCTTTGTTAAATTTATTCCCAAGTACTTAATTCTTTATTAGGGGATTGATGTTTTATAGTCGACATTAAATACAATAGTTTGTACATCCATAATACTTCCCAGTTTTCCATATAACAATACAACCCCCACTAGGTCCTCTGCCATCATGTTCCAGGACCTGACCACCCCCCCCCCCCCAGTCTTTTACTTTAGTGCAGTACTACACCTCAACCATCTAATTCTATGGGGGTACTACTGTAAATGGAAATGCTTTCTTGACCTACAACTTAAGTAGCTTTGAGATTCTCTAGTCTTTAAGGTTTTTTAGGATTTCCTTGTAAAATAGCCTATATACACAGTACTTTTTTTCACAGGTATAGCTCTTAGAAAACTTAATTTTTTTTGTGAACTGAAGTTGATGCTATAAAGTCACTGAGGTCAGTTTTGAGAAATATTATTTTACCACTACTTAGTTCTTAAAATTTGTTTACAGAGATATTTCCCTTCATCTTTCTACTTTTAAAAATACTTTTATTTATTATTGGATAAAGACAGAAAGAATTTGAGAGGGGAGAGGGTGATAGAGAGAGACAGAGAGACACCTTCAGCCCTGCTTCACCACTTATGAAGCTTTCCCTCCTATAGGTGGGGACCAGGGTTCCAAACCTGGGTCCTCCTTGCACACTGTAATGAGAGCACTTAATCAGGTGCTCCACCACCTGGCCCCTATCTTTCTACTTTTTATAGTGTGCTCATTAACTTTTTCACTTTATTAGAAAAGACAGTAGTTTTTGCATTTTGTTGACTTATCTCCCGAAGGACAATGTTTTGATCTATATTATTTCTATTTTCTACCTCATTAATTTATGCTTATTTTCCCTTTTGTATTGTGACTCTTTCTCTAGTTTTTTGAGTTGGGTATTTAAGCCCCAAACTTTTATTCTTTCATTTTTATTTATGACAAGTACTAAGGTCATAAATTTTCTTCCAATCACTACTTTAACCATGTCTCAAAATTATGATCTAGAATGTTTATTATCACTATGCTTTAGAAATTTTGCAATTTTGGCTTACATTTCCCTTAAAGACTTTCATTCTCAAGGAACAAAGGCATTTAACAGTTTACATATTTAAACACACATACTTTATTCTTGAAGACTTTGATACCTTTGCTTTCGTCCTCTTGTCCTCCTTTGTCGTGAGAGGAGTATGCTAAATCTGCTATCCATATGTTTGTCTATACTTCCTTGCATCTACAATAATTTCTATTTCATAAAAATAGACGTTTTTGGTACTAAATATTTTTAACTATTACATTTTCATTGTGAACCTCTGATAATTATAAAATGGCTTCCTTGTATTGTTTATTGCATCTTGGTCTGAGTTCTACATTGTCTAATAAGAATTGCAACCTCCACTATTATATTGTTTGTATTTCCTTGGGATATTCTTGATTATTCTTTTCATTTTTTTTTAGTTTTTTTGATTTTACTGTACTATAGTTTATGCCCCCCCCCGTACACCTATTAAAATTTCTTAGTGATTTCATAGTGATCTATAGGGTTTTAAAATTACAGGGGTATAGTTAAACAACATACCCACCACTAAAGTTCTGTGTCCATCCCACCCACCTTCCCCAAGGTACACACTATCCTGATAACCACTACTTAGAGTCACAGTTTGCAGTTTGGTTACATTTTTTTTAAAGCTCATCTGTACACCAAATTTTGACCTTGAACATTAGTCAAAACGTCAATAGGTGAGTTAAATAATTTACATTAACATAAAGTATACAACTGGTTTCAACTCCATCATATTGTTTATTAAGTTTTCCACATTTAGCTCATCATTCATTTTTTTAAAAAGTTCACTTATAGGAGAGAGAGACCAGAGGAATAGTCAGCTCTGATTTGTGGTGGCACCAAGGACAAAGTCTGTGACCTTTGGAACGTCAGGCATGCAAAATTCTTTTTAAAAAATATTTACTTATTTATTCCCTTTTGTTGCCCTTGTTGTTTTACTGTTGTAGTTATTGTTGTTATTGATACCGTCATTGTTGGATAGGACAGAGAGAAATGGAGAGAGGAGGGGAAGAAAGAGAGGGGGAGAGAAAGACACCTGCAGACACCTGCTTCACCACCTGTGAAACAACTTCCCTGCAGGTGGGGAGCCGGGGGCTCAAACTGGGATCCTTAGGCCAGTCCTTGTGTTTTGTGCCATGTGCACTTAACCCGCTGCACTACTGCCTGGCCCCCTATGTATCTCTTTTTTATATTAATCTTTGTTTCTTTAGAATTTGGGGAGTTTAAAAATTTTGTTTCATTTGTTACCTTCATACTAACATCCTTTATAAATGTTATAATTCTCCTTTTTCTTATCTAGACTTCTACTATTTGATTTATCAGTTCCAAGAGAAATCCTTTAATCCCACCAAAAGATACTACAGGAGGAAAGTAGTTTGCTTCCTGGTTCCACTGTGTTTGCTTGGCAAGCTCCTGCAGCACTCATCCTCTCTGCTGCTCATGTCCTGAAGTAAATAAACGGTAGTTAGTGGAACCTAGTGGTTAGCAGTAAAAACACTACCACTTTCCCTCACCTTGGGTGTTTTTATAGTAGTTTTTCCAAATACACTTCTCTCGGGGAACAGCTTTCCTGGCATGTTAGAAGAAACTTTCTAGCACATTTTACTGCTATGGCAACACAGTGACTGCTCTCATTCAGTAAGCCAACAACTGTGCTGGCTCTGACAGTCTACATCTCAGTCCTGA
This sequence comes from Erinaceus europaeus, assembly GCF_950295315.1. NCBI lineage: Eukaryota > Metazoa > Chordata > Mammalia > Eulipotyphla > Erinaceidae > Erinaceus > Erinaceus europaeus. The sequence goes on along the minus strand of NC_080174.1, from coordinate 65,721,195 downwards.
TGATGGGGGTGGGAGAACTACTCACTCTTACCCCCACTTCCAGTATAGTGACTTCTCTTTCTTTTTAAAATCATTTTAATGGAGAAACACATGGTATTCAGGACAGTTAGGACAGTTGTTGACACATGGGTAGTTTCTTAACTCTGTGCGCTTAACCCAGTGTGCCACCGCCCGGCCCCCAGGGTACTTCCTCATCCCTCCTTTAGACAGGTATCTGCACACCACTCCCACCACTCAAGTCTGTCTTCACCGCTGTGCACTAGATACCCAATGCTCTCCCTTCTCTCTGCCTAGTCCAGAGTCCTTTGTTTTGTTGAAATATATCCTACCCAGTCCAAGCTTCATATTGTGTTTCTATTTTTTAAAATTTTTTTAGTATCTTTATCTATTGGAGACAGCCAGAAATTGAAAGGCAGGGGAAGATGGAGAAGGAGAATGACATAAAGACACTTGCAGCACTGCTTCACCACTCTCAAAGCTGTTCCCCTGCAGGTGGGGAACAGGGGGCTTGAACCCGGGTCCTTACACATGTGCCTCAACCAGGTGTGCCACCACTGGGCCCCTACCCTGCATTTCTCTTTTCTTGCTTTGCTCCTTGGGTGCCTCAGACATCAAACTGTTCTTGCATAGCCATTATGCTCTCTCTCCAGCCCTTACCTTGTTTTTTATGTACCATTTATAATTGAAAGCACTGGTATTTGTCCTTATTCTTCTGCCTTATCTCATTTAACATGATTCCTTCAAGTTCCAGTTGAGATATGGAAAGGAGATTTCATTATTTCTTACCGCTAAGTAGTATGCCATTGTGTATGTGTACTAACTACAACTCTCTTAACCACTTATCTGTTGTTGGATGTTTAGGTTGTTTCCAGATTTGGGCTATTACAAACTGTACTATTATTAACATAGTCCCTAGATTTATCTATTTATTACTATTATTATTATTATTTTACCAAAGCACTGCTCAGCCCTGGCTTATGGAGGTGCTGGGAATTGAATCTGAGATCTTTGGTGCCTCAAGTATAGAATTCTTTTTGCATAATCATTAAGTTATCCCCCCAGCCTTGTACCTAGATCTCTTTGGATAACTGCTTTGTGTTCTTTGGATAGAGTACTAGGGAAGGAACTGTTGGATCATAGGGTAGATCCATCCTAGTATTCTGAAGAACCTCCACTGTTTTCCACAGGGTTGAACCAGTATATATTCCCACCAACAGTGTAGAAGTCTTCCTCACCCAAGACTGGTTTCTTCTTCTTTTTCTCCTCCTCCTCCTTCTTCTCTCTTTCTTTCTTTATCTCATTATTGGAAAGAGACAAAGAGAATTGAAAGGGGAGGAGGGGACAGTGAGGGAGAGAGACAGAGACACCTGCAGCTCTGCTTCACCATTTGTGAAGCTTTCGGTTATTTCTTTAGTAGAGGAAGCTTCTTAGTATGGGATGGAAAGAGTAGTATGTATCCTGATTCTGGATTATCTTTTGTTTCTATCTAACTCTGTTACCACTCCATGTTGCTTCTTTTGCTTTAACACAGTGTCTTCCTTCCCAAGACTGGTCTTCAGAGTTCTTCGAAGTTTTAGTTCATTCCCTCCTCATTTTCCATTACTTAGATCTCTAATCTAGTAGATAATAACTTTACTGCCCGGATTTTAAACTCCAAATCACACTTTTTTTGGGGGGTGGGGAATGGGTTGGGGGCCGATCTTGGCTATGTTAGATCCCCACTGGCCTCTTCCTTCATTTTTTTTCCTTTCGCAGTTAAGGGAATGAATACAGGATCTTGTGTATGCATGACATTACCACTGAGTGACCTTTCTTGAATGATGTTTTTGTTCTTTACTTTAGAGAGAGGAGAGAAGGAGAGAGAAAGAGAAACACCACAGCACCACTCCACCATTTATGGAGCACCGTTTCATGGTGCTGTCCATGATGCTCCTGTGTGTGTTCAAGCCTAGGGTCTCAAGCATGGTAAGGCATGTAATCTATCACTGGATGAGCTATCTCGCTTCTTCTCCCCCCCTGCAGTTTCTACCTATATAAAAACTTCCATCCTAATACAAGTATTAACTCTAATTATTTTGTATTTCTATGCATTTCATTTGATTTTTTTAAAAGTTTTTATTATCTTATTTATTGGACAGGGACAATCAGAAATAGAGGGGGGGGGGAAACAGAGAGGGAGAGAGACAGAGTGACACCTGCAGCCTTGCTTCACTACTCACAAAGCTGTTCCCCTGCGGGTGGGGACTGGGGGCTTGAACATGAGTCCTTGTGCACTGGAAAATGAGTGGCCCAACCAGTGCCCTACCACTCAGCCCCTGCATTTCACTTTTATTAGTGATTTAATAGCATTTTACAAAAAGAAAAGGTTTCACGAGTATACCTTTACATTCATTCTTGGTGTAAGTCACCACACCCTCCACCAAAGTTTTGTGGTTTCATATTTTTATATGCTATAAAACACTGTTATCTGTGTAATATAGGAAAAGCCAATGAGTTTATCTGAAAATGTAGACTAATGTGCAAATGAAACGTGGTAGTCTTCTAATTATAGGGATGATTTGCTTTCATTTTTTTTTAATTGAGGGGGTTAATGCTTTACAGTGGACTCATTACATGTGCATACAATTTCCTGGTCCCCAAAGTTTTTTCCTTCTCCCTCCACCCCTCACCCTTTGCTTTGGTACAATACACCATGTGCAGTCTATGTTTCACTTTGTGCTCTCCCTCTCTGTCCCTACTTTATTATGTCCGGCTAATAAGTGAGATCATTTGGTACATTTCTAGAGAGAGACTAATCCAAATGACATATATTGTATTATTGAACTACATTTCCATTAATACTAATAATAAGTAAATAACTCAAAAATTGTCAATGTCCTAATGGTGGCAATGTTAATACTGCCATTTAGAGACTGTTGTATGTGTGATGTAGGATAAAGCAAATGAGTTCCTTTGTTGTGGTACAAAGGAAGTATAGTAAATATGAAGTAATAAAAATTTTATTGTTTAAATTTTAGTAGGAAGTGCTTACATGAAGCAATCATTTAAAAATCTTAGAAAGAAAACAGGAAGTTTCTAACTCTCTAAACAAAAAGATCTAGAAAGAATGATTGTTGGTATGCTTCTAAAAACTCCTTATGTTTCATTAGTTTAATCCCCCCTGCTTAACACTATTCTATTTACATAACCACTTCATTCTATTTACATAACTGCTGTTAACAAGCACCACCCTCCCTCCAGGGCATTGGTGCTTCAGTGGTAGAATTCTTGCCTGCTCCGCCCCCTCTCCTTGTCATACCCTGATTTTCACCAGTCACTTTTCTCTCCACCCTCTCTGCATTGCATCCTGTTCCCACCCTACTGGGCTAGTATATTTATAAGGACAAAATTGTTTGTAGTTTTTAGTTTTTAGCTTAGCTTGGTATAGATTGCGCTGCGTCCTGCATGAATAAAGAGATACTGCGTACAACCCAGCCATGAGTCCCGGGTTGTCTGTTACCCGCCCGTGAAGCCAGCCCGGCGAAAACAACAAATGATAAACTCAATATCACTGAGAACTTTAGCATTCAGATTATGGTCTCTAAATAGCAGTAATTTCCAAAAAAAAGACCAGGTACCTAAAAGAAATAGCTGAATTCAATATTTGGAACAGAAGTCTGAATCATTTTGAAATAAAAAAATTAAAATCCAAGAGAGCTATCAACTAATAAAGAGTCAGAAATCAATGAGATGAGGTTCCTATATGCCAAAGATGGGACAAGTCATGAATCAGTATGGACCAATAATGCAATTTATACACATCAAATATGTATAAATCCTTGAGTTTAGATACTTAGCAATAACAAAACCCTCTTAAACTATTTTTGAAAAATACTAGGAAATCAATTAATTATTTTGAATAATAAACCCCTCATTTATACCCCAAATTGTAATAGCTGCTACATTATGACATGAGAGACAACTAGATCATACTAGATCATACTCAATATATGCTTCCTAGTAGAAGTAAATGCCACATTTATGAAATAGTCTCATGAAAAAAACTGAACTTGATCAAGCCTCTAGGTGTCACTACTATTTTTAGGAAAGAAGAGAAATATGTTAAATGATACCACAGAGACATAACCGGAAAATATAACTGTATGAAAAATTTTTATAATGTATCTTTTTAAAAGAATTTATTTATTCACAAGAAAGATAGGAAGAGAGAAAAAAGAACCAGACATAACTATGGTACATGTGCTTCCAGGGGCTGAATTTGAGACCTCATGGTTGAGAATCCAATGCATTATCCACTGCACCACCTCCAGGACCACTAACTGTATAAAATTTTAAACAAGTAAATTACAAGAAAAATAAAGAGAGAAAAGCATATGGGTCCAGGCAGTGGCACTGTTGGTAGAGCAGACATGTTACAATGTGCAAGAACCCATATTCAAGCCCCTGGTCCCCACTTGCAGGGCGCAAGCTTTGTGAACAATGAAGCAGTGTCGCTGGTCTCTCTCTCTCTCTCTCTCCATCTCTATCTCCTCTTCCCCTACTGACTTCTATGTCTCTATTTAATAAATAAATAAAATATTGAAATAAAAGAGAGAAGGGTAACCTATAGATCAGAAGAGACTTAAAGGCCCTATTAACCCACTACAATATATAGCTCTGATTTAAAGAAATTATGAGAGAGACAGGGGAGATAACCAACCAGCAAAATTTAAACACTGATTAAAGTATAGGATCTGTTAGGGAACTATCATTTACTTACATGTGACAATGTCATTAGTATGTTTTAAAACATTGGATTGGTGGTTGGGGGGTAGATAGCATAATGGTTATGCAGAGAGGATCTCATACCTGAGGCTCTGAAGACCCAGGTTCAATCCCCTGTACCACCATAAGCCAGAGACGAGCAGTGCTCTGGTAAAAAAATAAAAAGGAAAGAAAAAGAAAATTGTGTTGATGTGATAATTCACCTGCGAGGGTACCTGCTTTACCAAGTGGACAACTCATACTCAGCTCTCCCCCATCCCCACAACCACATGGAAGTACTATAACACAAGGGCAAACTTCAGTGCTGTGCTGCCTTTCCCTCTGTCTCTGTCTCGCTCTCTTTATCTGGAAAAGCTGGACTTAGCATGGAGTCATGATTCAAATATTATTTATGAGAAATATAAAATAAATATTTAATGTTAGAACAAAAATTTTGTGGGTACTTAGAAGATGACAGGAAGTGTGTATTGCTATAGTAAAGATTGATTATGCATTGGTAAATAATATGGATGAAAGATACATGAACCATTTACAGTCAAATGCTCTACCACTGAGCTATACCCCCCATTTGCTATCTTTCTACTTTTGTATATTATATTTAAAACATTATATCACAAATAACATACATAGAGGAAATGCTAAATAACACCTGGAGAGCTCTTTCAATCCATCTCTATTATCCACTGAGAATCACTGAAATATTAGTTGACAATACCTTATAAAATAGGTTAAATGGGGGGCTGGGTGGTGGTGCACCTGGCTAAGCACACACATTACCATGTTCTAAGAACCCAGTTTGAACACCAACTCCCCATCTGCATAGGGGGATGCTTCACAAGCAGTGAAGCAATACTGCAGGTATCTATCTTTCTCTCTCCCTCCCTCCCACTCCCTCTCAATTTCTCTCTGTCCTATCAAATAAAATAGAAAGGGAAAAAACCAAAAACCAAAAAACCAAACAAATGGATGCTGGAACCAGTGGCTTCATAGTGCCGGCACCAAGCCCCAGAGATAACCTTGGTGGCAAAATAAAATAAAGTAAAATAAATAAAATAAATAATAGGTTAAATCACTCGGACATCCTGAGGGGAGAGAAAGATGACTTTAAACTTGAGGAAAAAGTTCTAGTGATATTATTAGTTGAAGTAAATTAATATATTTTATTTAATCACTGATTCAAAATGAATAATTTATAAAGACCAAGTGATAATTTTGAGTAAAGGAGATAAGGGACCCTTATAACATAATCCCCTACCTATTAGATGAATCTTTCTCCCATCTCATAAGAGTCTGTAAAAGCTTTCTGGTATTTTGAGATAGTTTAAATGATAAGCTCTCCTTCCATTCTCTCAGGGTAAATGGAAAGAGACAAAGAAGAATGAAGGCAATGTTTCTTGTTTTTTAAAAAAGAGTTCGGGGGTCGGGCGGTGGCGCAGTGGGTTAAGCGCATGAGGCGCAAAGCACAAGGACCGGCGTAAGGATCCCGGTTCGAGCCCCTGGCTCCCCACCTGCAGGGGAGTCGCTCACAGGCGGTGAAGCAGGTCTGCAGGTGTCTTTCTCTCCCCCTCTCTGTCTTCCCTTCCTCTCTCCATTTCTCTCTGTCCTATCCAACAACGAACAACATCAACGATGGCAATAATAATAACCACAACGAGGCTACAACAACAAGGGCAACAAAAGGGGGAAAAATGGCCTCCAGGAGCAGTGGATTCATGGTGCATGCATCGAGCCCAGCAATAACCCTGGAGGGGAAAAAAAAAAAGAGTTTGAGGGAATCTTAGATACCGTAAATTACTGGAGAGCCGGAGATGTCTAGATTATACAGCACATCTCATTTAGGGTAGGCCTTTTCTTTTGTACCATATGAAAAAGAAAGGATCAGCAGGGGACTCCAAAGTTTTCCATAACAGGACATGTGATTTTTGGAAGATAACTATTTGGTTAGGGAAATCTTGGGTCTGGTGACTCACCCAGAGGAGGCTGCAGCATGCCCCCGTTCTTCTCACAGCTCCCGATAGGCTGGATTTCAGCAGAGTCAACCAGCCGCCAGAAGTCATTCTTATTGTCACTTCCATCAAGACGAAGGCGGAGGCGAGCACCTGTAAGTCCAACTACTGTGGCAATGCACGTGGATGTGGTGTTCCTAGGGTCTTGTGCTTCCAATTTCATGCTGATCTTGAACTCATTACTTGGAGGTGTATAGGACTAAGGAAAACAAGCCATGGAGATTAGGCAGACTAAGACAAGAGTGTTTTCAATAAGGCTGTCAAAAGATGGAATCTAAAAATACAAGCTTTGGATTCAGACTGATTACAGCTGCACCAGGACAAACCATCTTGAATTATTTTCTAATAATTAGAAGGGTTTCATGCAAAACAAACACTGGAAGGTATGATGAAGGAAAAAGCTAGTAGCTACAGAAGTCTCAAACATTGATTCATACCAGTAAGAAAAATCAAGTGTTTCAAATGGCCCTTAACTAAATGTTATTTTCATCCAGTTTTCTCCAACTCCTTAACTTTTCAAGTATCATAACATTTAATTTCTAGGAACACTACATCCTCTTAATATACTCAGAGTTTCTTCATGAGCATTACAGTACTTTGTTTTGCATAGCTATTATACAGACCAACTAGTGGAGTTGTGTTTTCTCTAACTTTGACATTAACATAAATAAATTCATACTTAAACCTATACACTTTGGCAAGTACTAACATATGTATTCACCACCCATGACACTAGATATATCAAATACATCCTTGAAACCATCACCAAAATTGAGATAATGAACATGAATACACTCCCAAATTTTTGCATGTCTCTTTATAATCTCTGCCTGGCTCTTACTGGATCCCTGTTTCTATACAAATACTGACCTACCATAATTTGGTTTCCATCCTCTTAAGTAGAAGTACAGACAATATGCTTCTTTTTTGCCAAGTTTTGCAAATTTAGCATAACTACTCTGATATTCATACTGTTGAATATGTCAATAATTCATTTATGCTTTTTTTTTGGGGGGGTGGTGCATCTGGGGCTTCACACATGCCTAAATTTACCAATCTACAAACAGGGAGAGTTTGACTTCTTCTCTTCCAATCTGTATCCCTTTAATTCCTTGCTCCTGCCTGATTGCTATGGCAAGAACTTCCAACACTATGTTGAATAGTAATGGTGATAGTGGGCAGCCCTGTCTAGTACCTGATCTGAGTGCAAATGCTTCCAGTTTTTCACCATTGAGTATGATGTTGGCTGTAGGTTTGCTATATATAAACTCCACAATCTTCAGGAATTTTCCATCTATTCCTATTTTTTTTAGTGTTTTGATCATAAAGGGATGTTGTATTTTGTCAAAGGCTTTCTCTGCATCTATTGATATGACCATGTGGTTTTTGGTCTTGTTTTTGTTGATGTGGTGAATCACATTGATTGATTTACATATATTAAACCAACCTTGCATGCCTGGGATAAACCCCACTTGGTCATGATGAACAATCTTTTTGATATACTGCTGTATCTGGTTGGCTAGAATTTTGTTCAGTATTTTAGCATCTATGTTCATCAGAGATATTGGTCTGTAGTTTTCTTTTTTGGTTGTGTCCCTGTCTGCTTTTGGTATCAGAGTGATGTTAGCTTCATAGAAGCTGGCAGGGAGTATTCCAGTGTCTTCAATCTCCTGGAAGACTTTTAAAAGTAGAGGTATTAGTTCTTCTTTGAAGGTTTTGTAGAATTCATTTGTAAAACCATCTGGTCCAGGACTTTTATTTTTGGGGAGATTTTTGATAACTGTTTCAATTTCATTAGCTGTGATGGGCCTGTTCATGTTATCCACTTCCTCTTTACTTAGTTTTGGAAGTTGGTAGGTATCTAGGAAATTGTCCATTTCTTCCAGGTTCTCTAGCTTGGTGGCGTATAGTTGTTCATAGAAGCCTCGCATCATATGTTGAATTTCTGCTGTCTGTTGTGATATCTCCTCTTTCATTTACTATCCGATTTATTTGGGTCTTCTCCCTTTTTTGTTTTGTGAGTCTGGCTAAAGGTCTGTCGATTTTGTTCACTCTTCGAAGAACCAACATTTACTTTCATTGATCTTTTGTATGGTTTTCTTATTCTCAATGTTATTTATTTCTGCCCTAACTTTAGTGATTTCTGTCCTTCTGGTTGCTTTAGGATTCCTTTGTTGTTCTTCTTCTAGGTCTTTAAGATGTGCAATCAGGCTGTTTATTTGTGCTGTTTTTTGTTTCCTAATGTGTGCTTGTATAGCTATGAACTTCCCTCTCAGTACTGCTTTAGCTGTGTCCCAAATATTTTGATAGCTTATGTCTTCATTTTCATTGAAGTCTCAAAACATTTTGATTTCTTCCTTTATTTCCTCTTTGACCCAGAGGTTATTAAGAAGTGTACTGTTGAGCTTCCACATTTTGGGCCACATTTTGGGACTATTATTAATCTTTTGTTGATTGTTAAGTGTTAGTTTAGTTACACTGTGGTCTGAGAAGATGCTTGGGATGATTTCGATGCTCTTGAATTGGCTGATGCTGTCTTTGTGGCCTAACATATGGTCTATCCTTGAGAATGACCCATGTGGATTTGAGTAAAATGTGTATTCCAGTTTCTTGGGATGAATGACTCTGAAAATGTCCAATAGTTCTAATTTATGTATCTCTTCATTTAGCTCCCTTATGTCTTTATTGATTTTCTGCCTGGATGATCTGTCAAGTTGAGACAGTGGGGTGTTGAGGTCCCCTACTATGACTGTGTTGCTGTTAATATATTGCTGTAGCTCTTTCAGTATACATTTGATGTATTTAGATGGCTTCTCATTGGGTGCATAGATGTTAATAATTGTTATGTCCTCTTAATTGACTGATTCACTGAGCATTAAGTAGTGTCCACCCTACCTTTTTAAATTTTATTTAAAGTCTATCATGTCAGCTATGAGAATAGCTGTTCCTGCCCTTTTTTGTGGGCCATTGGCTTGTATGATGTTTGAAAGGATGTTTTCCATCCTTTCACTTTAAGTCTGTTTGTCTTGTTGAGTTAGGTGGGTTTCCTGTAGACAGCATATTGTTGGGTTGTATTTTCTGATCCATCTTCCTACTCTGTGTCTTTTAATAGGTGAATTCCGGCCATTGACATTTCTTGTTATCAAAGAGTGAAGATATTTTAATGCCATTCTTGTAGAGTTTTAGAGTGTTCTGATATATGTCCTATTTATGATGATCTGTTTATAGAAGACCTTTCAGAACTTCTTTCAGGACAGGCTTGGTGATAGTTGATTCCTTCAACTGTTGCTTGTCTGAGAAGGTTTTGATGCCTCCATCTCTTCTGAATGACAGTCTAGCAGGATATAGTATTCTTGGTTGAAAGCCTTTCTCGTTGAGTACACATGATAGATATCTTGCCATTCTCTTCTGGCCTGTAATGTTTGTATGGAGAAGTCTGCTGCTAATCTTATGGGTTTTCCTCTGTAGGTGACTCTTTGTTTTTCTCTTGCAGCCTTCAGGATCCTTTGTTTATCCTTATTCCTTTCCATTCTAAGTATGATGTGTCTTTTTTTTTTTTCTTGGTGTCTTTAAGTCTGGGTTAATTCTGTTTGGGACCCTCTGGGCTTCTTGAACCTTTATGTCTTTGATGTTGTCTAGACTAGAGAAGTTTTCAGCTATTATGGCCTGAAGAATGCTTTCTTTCCCTCTCTTTCTTCCTCTGGTAAGCCAATGATGCGTATATTGTTTCTTTTGAAGTCATCCCATAGGTCTCTGTTGTTTTCAGCATCTCTTAATCTCTTTTTGAGATCTCTTACTTTTTTTTAGTTGTCTCTAATTCATCCTCGATCTTGCTAATTCTGTCTTCACCCTCAATGATTCTATTCTCTCTGCCCTCTACTGTTTTCTGGAGTTCATCTATTTTGTTTCCCTGTTCTGATACTGTTTTAGCTTGTTCAGCTAGTTGTGTTCTTAGCTCAGCTATTTCAACTTTCAGCTCTCTAATAACCTTGAGATAATTAGTGTTTTCTTCCAGAGTCTCATTTGTTGTTCCTGTATTTCTGATTACAATTCTTTCAAACTCTTTACTAACTCCTGTGATTATTTCCTTAGCTAATGTTTGGATGTTGACCTCGTTATTTTGTGCTTCACCCTTTGGGGGGCTTTTAGCTGGACTGTTGTCCTGGTTAGTTTCTCCAATATTTCTTCTTGTTGGTTTACCCATTTTATATATTATGTTATGAGTTCCCTCTCTTAGTACTTTTCAAATTACTGATCACTATTTCCTGGATTGACTTGTGTCAATCTAGTAAGGTAATTAAACGGTTCACAGTAGTGGAAGTTAACAGTTGTTTCAATAGTATTTTAATCCCTGAGTTGGAGCTCAGTGATTTAAAAGCCTCTTTTTTTTTTTTTTTCTTCTCTGTAGGTTATGGGAGTCTGAGGGCTTCTAACTTAATCACTGACTCCTAACCAAGAGATAAGGCAGGGTGTGGCAGAGATAGTCCGGTGGTTATGCAAAGAGACTTTCACAGCCCCACAGCTATGTCACCGAGGTATAGGTCTTCTCCTGAATTTCCTGGTAAGATCTCTGTCCCCCGGTGTCCCTCCCTGCCGCTGCTCCAGATTCTGAGGGCAGTAGCAATGGAGACTCAGGGTTGCACTTGGTGAGTCTCCGGGGAGTCCTCTCCTCCCTTCAGCCATCCGTCCCCTTGTTGGTGGAATAGACTGGAGGTGGTTTCTCAACTGACAGACCGTCGGACTGTTACCAGCCACTTAGTTTCTCCCTAGGCTCCTCTCTTGTCACCAGCCACGTGTGTTTGCACTCACCAGTGATTTGGTGGGTTCCTGTAGTCGTTCTAGTCTTGTCTTGTTTCAGTCCCAGGTGGTCTCCTTTGGTATTCCTAGTTGATCCGGGAAAGGAGAAGAGAGGAGAGGGGAGGGGAGGGGAGGGGAAGGGAGGGGAGGGGAGGGGAGGGGAGGAGAGGAGAGGAGAGAAAGAGATCTGCTGCTGCTCGTAGCCCCGCCTCTGGAAGCTCTCAAGTTTACCAATCTAGTTCACACTTTTTTTCCCAGGTAGAAAGACAGACACAGAGAGGGAGAGACTCCATAGGATTGAAGCTTCCTCCACTGCCAGCACACTCCCGTATGGTGCTGGGGCATAAACCTGAGTCATACACATGGCAATGTAGGCTATCTCTCTGGCCCTCATTTTCTGTCTCTTTAAAGGATTTATTTATTTAACTATTTATTGAATATGTGATGTCATATATATTTATTAGGGGATTAATGGTTTACAGTTGCCAGTGAAATATAGTAGTTTGTACATGTGTAACATTTCTTAGTTTCCACATAACAATCTAACCCACTCCAGTTCCTCCTCTGCCATCATGTTCCAGGACCTGAACCTCCCCTCCACCCACCCCAGAGTCTTTTACTTTGGTGCAATACATCAACTCCAGTTCAAGTTCTGCTTTGTTATTTTTCAACTTCTGTCTATGAGTTAAATCATTCCATATTCATCCTTCTCTTTCTGGCTTATGGCTTAACATGATTCATTCAAGCTCCATTCAAGATGAGGTGAAGAAAGTGAATTTCACCATTTTTAATAGCTGAGTAGTATTCTAGTGTGTCTGTGTGTATGTATGTGTATACATATATATATCACAACTTTCTTTTTTACTTTATTTATTCCCTTTTGTTGCCCTTGTTGTTTTATTGTTGTAGTTATTGTTGTTGATGTTGGTTGTTGTTGGATAGGACAGAAATAGAGAGAGGAGGGGAAGACAGAGAGGGAAAGAGAAAGATAGACACCTGCACACTTGCTTCACCACCTGTGAAGCGACTCCCCTGCAGGTGGGGAGCCGGGGGATCGAACTGGGATCCTTATGCTGGTCCTTATGTTTTGCGCCACGTGTGCTTAACCCACTGTGCTACCACCGACTCCCATATCACAACTTTCTTAGCCACTCATCTATTGTTGTACACCTGGGTTGCTTCCATTTTTGGCTATTATAAATTGTGCTGTTATAAACATAGGTATACACAGACCTTTTTGAATACTTGTGTTTATTCCTTAGGAGTCCTTATATGTATATATCACCAGGAGAAGAATTGCAGGGTCACAGGGTAGGTCTACTTCTAGCCTTCTGAGAGTTCTCCAGACTGCTCTCCACAAGGGTTAGATCAATTTACATTTCTACCAGCAGTGCAGGAGGGTTCCTTTGACCTCACAACCTCTCCAGCATTTGTTGCTGCTACCTTTCCTGATGTCTGACATTCTCACAGGAGTGAAGTGGTATCTCATTGTTGTCTTTATTTGCATTTCTCTGATAATCAATGACTTGGAGCATTTTTTCACATGTATATTGGCCTTTTTGGATGTCTTCTTTGGTGAATATTCTGTTCATATCCTCTCCAAAGGTTTATTTTTTAAATAGTTCTAAAATTTTTAATATTTTTAGATAAGCTTTTTAAAATAGTTTTTAAATATTTTTAAAACAGTTTTAGGTTTACAGAAAAATCCAGAGGAAGGTAAAAGGTTTCCATATACCCCGTCTATCCAATTAATCTTTATATTCAGGTTTTGTGTGAATATAAGGTTTCAACTCTTTGGGGTGAATACAAAGAAATATGATTGCTGAATAGAAGTCTGCTTAGTTTTCTTTTTAATATTTTTATTTATTTATTATTGAATAGAGACAGAGAGGGGGAGAGAGACATAGAGACACTTGTAGCCGTGCTTCACCACTCATAAAGCTTTCCCTCCTGCAGGTGGGGACCAGGGGCTTGAAACTGGGTCCTTGTCCTTGGCGCACTGTAATGTGTGCACCTAACCAGGTGTGCCACCGCCTGGCCCCTCTGCTTAGTTTTCTTTTCTTTTTTAATCACCAAATTGTATGTTTTTCCCTGGGAATTCACCACTACTGGCCAATTCTTTCACATAGAGAGAAAGACTTTCAGATTTTATGAGAATAATGGTGACTATGAGGGGGAGGAGTAACAACTTTGGTGGTAGCTGTAGTGTAAAACATATCCCTAAATTTTTAAAATTCTATAAACCATTATCAAATCACTAATATTATATTTAAAGAAGAGAGAGCTGTGGGGGGGGGAGAAATCATAGCACTGAAGTTTTCCCTAGCATAGTGGAGGCCAGTCTCAAACCTGGGTGCACAGCAAAGGAGGTGTCTTGCTAAATTGCCTTCCAAAATGCCTGTGTCACTTTGCATTATCATAAACAATAAGTGAGAATTCTTGTTGCTTCACATTTTTACCAGCATTTGGTCATCTCAGCATTCTGGATTTTATATCTGTTTTAATACTTTTCTTAGTAAAATGCATCTTCCTGATAAAATACAATATGGAACATACCCTCATTTATCATTTTGTTGTTTTTGTCTTCTGTGTATGCTCTCTAGTGATATGTTTATTAAATCAGATCCACCACCAATTATTATTATTATTTTTGTCTTTGTCCAGGCTTCACTGTTTGGTCCAACTTTTTTCAGCTAGAGAGATAGAGGTGGAGAGATGATAGCACTGAATCTTCTCCCAGGATTGTCAAGGGCTGGGAATTAAAGGGGTCATACAAGTGGTGACTGAAGTGTCTCTCCAGAGGAGCTATCTCACTGGCCCTGGCTCAGTTGTTAACTGTTTTCTTACTGCTGTTTTCTTTTTTTAAGTGTTCTTTGTGTATTTTGAATAAAAGTTCTTTATTACATGTTTTTTTAAAAAACAAGTATTTTATTCTATTCTGTGTCTTATTCTCTTGACAATGTCTTTTTTCACAGAGAATTTTTGAATTTTGTTTTATTTTATTTTATTTATTTTTATTTTATTTATTTATTCCCTTTGTTGCCCTTGTTGTTTTATTGTTGTAGTTATTGTTGTTGTTGTTGTTGTTGGATAGGACAGAGAGAAATGGAGAGAGGAGGGGAAGACAGAGAGGAGGAGAGAAAGATAGACACCTGCGGACCTGCTTCACCGCCTGTGAAGCGACTCCCCTGCAGGTGGGGAGCCGGGGCTCGAACCGGGATCCTTATGCCAGTCCTTGTGCTTTGCGCCACCTGCGCTTAACCCTCTGCTCTACAGCCCGACTCCCAATTTTTGAATTTTAATGGATCTGTCTTTGTGTTGTATCTAAAGAGTCATTGCTATGCTCAACATCATCATGGTCTCTTCCTATTTATTCTTTCAATAGTTATATGGTTTTGCATTTTGTATTTAGGTCTGTGATATATCTTGTCATTTTTTAAATATTTTATTTGTTTATTTTTCCCTTTTGTTGCCTTTTTTATTGTTGTAGTTATTGATGTCGTCATTGTTAGATAGGACAGAGAGAAATAGAGAGAGGAGGGGAAGACAAAGAGGAGGAGAGAAAGATAGACACCTGCAGACCTGTTTCACCGCCTGTGAAGCGACTCCCCTGCAGGTGAGGAGCCCGGAGCTCCAACCAGGATCCTTAAGCCAGTCCTTCCACTTTGCACCACATGCATTTAACCCGCTGCACTACTGCCCAACTCCCAAATTATTTTATTTATTTATTTATTTATTTATTTTTACCACAGCACTGCTCCAGCTTTGGCTTATGGTGGTTCGGGGGATTGAACCTGGGACTTTGGAGCCTCAGGTATGAGAGTCTCTTTGCATAACCATTATGCTATCCACCCCTGCCCTTATCTTGTCATTTTTGTGGAAGGTAAAAAGTCTGTTTAATATTTTATGTGAATGTCCAGTTTTTCAGCATTATTTGTTAAGCTATCTTTGCTTAACACTGGATTGCCTCTCCTCCTTTGTTAAATATCATTTGACTATATTTATATGGGACTTTTTCTGGGTTCTTTAGTCATTTTAATTGTTATACCAGTTTCTCCTTTTGCCATTACCACACTGGTTGATTACTGCAGCTTTATAGCAATTCTTGAAGTTCAGTGATGTCAACCCTCTAGCTGTTCTCCTTCAAAAACTGTTGGCTGGGATCAGGCACTGGTGTGCCTGATTAAATGCACACATTACAGTACACAAGGACCCAGGTTCAAGACTCTGGTCCCCACCTGCAGAAGTAGAGCTCAGGTGTTTCTCTGACATTCTCCCTCTCTGTCTCCCCCTCTCCTCTCAAGTTCTCTCTGTCTCTACCCAATAATAAATAAATAAATTAAAATATAACAAAACTGTTGGCTATTCTGAGTCTTTTTCTTCTACATATAAACCTAAGTTTGTTCTCTCTCTCTCTCTCTCTCTCTCTCTCTCTCCTTGGAGGGATTTTGAATAGGACAACGTTAAATATAATAGATTACATTGGGAAGGATGAGTATCCCGACTCTATTGATTCTTCTTATATTTGAACATGGACTCTCACCATTTATTTCTTTTTAAATTTTGGTCATTAGAGGTTTGTGTTTTTTTCTTATAAATCTTGTACATACTATATGCTTGTACATAGTCATATCTAAATATTTCAAATTATTCTGCCGCATTTTTTACCTCCAGGGTTATTACTGGGGCTCGGAGCCTGCACTATGAATCCACTGCTCCTGGAGGCTATCTTTTCCCTTTTGTTGCCCTTGTTTATCATCGTTTTTATTACTATTGTTGTTATTGCTGCTGTTGGATAGGACAGAGAGAAATCGAGATAAGACAGGAGGAGAGAAATGTAAGACACCGGCAGACCTACTCTTGCAAAGTGACTCCCTGCAGGTGGGAAGCCAGGGCCTCGAACGGGGATCCTTGCACCGGTCCTTACACTTGGCACCATATGTGCTTAACCCGCTGCGCTACCGCCCAGTTCCCTTATTCTGCCATTTTTTTAAAGACTTCTATTTTTTTTATTTATGAGAGAGAATATAAGAGACGAGAGCACCACTCAGTTTTGGTCTATGTGATGCTTAGGCTCAAACCCAGAACTTCAGGCAAGCCAAGTCCTGTGCTCTCCTACTATCTCCCTGACCCCAAATTCCACTTGTTTATTGTTTGCTATTGATAAGTGATTGACTTTTGGAGATTAACTTTGTATCATGTAACCTTGATAACCACTTATCAGTAGTTGTAACTGTATTTTAAAAAAATATTTATTTATTGGACAGAGATAGAGAAACTGAAAGGGGAGAGGAGAGAGGAAAAGAGAAAAGAGCCACCTGCAGCATTGTGTCACTGCTCCTGAGGCTTATCCCTGCAGGTGGGGGTTGGGGGGCTTGAATCCAGGTCCTTGTGCACTCAACAGGGTGTGTCACTTCCTGCCCCCAATCACTTATTAGTTGTATGATGTATTTTTGTCAGCTCATACACTTTATAGTGACAATTATGCCATCTGCAAAGAGCTATTTAATTCCTTCTCAATATGTATATATCCTTTTTTCTTTTATGATCTTACTGCAACAGCTAGAATTTCTAGTGTAATGTTGAAAAGATACATCCTTGTAACTGACCTTAGTGGGAAAGCTTCTTCTGTTGATCTCTGGGGATATCTTTCTATGAAGCTCTTCTTGTCCAGTACTCTGTTCTGCAAGTCCTATCCACAGTGCTTTCCCTAAGACTCTCAGCTCCATCTCCTCAAATGAAGAAGTCTGTTGGACTCAAACCAAGTTCCCCTTCCTTGAGTAATAATCTTAAAGTGCTTAAGGAAATGAGGTAGAAAAGCACAAGGGGCTCAACTCATTTGTTTCCCATCTCTCAAAGCTCACTGTGTTTGTTTGACCTACAGTCACTTGTTAAAAACATTAATATATTTCAGGTATATGTAGGAATTTAGCCTCTATTATTTCAAATCAGCAAAGGTCCTAACTTTGTTTTTTTTTTTGCCTTCAGGGTTATTGCTGGGGCTTAGTGCCAGCACTACGAATCCACTGCTTCTGGAGGCCATTCCCCCCCCCCCCATTCTGTTGCCCTTGTTGTAGTTGTTATAGCTGTTGTTGGATAGGACAGAGAAAAATTGAGAGACAAGGGGGATGACAGAGAGGAGGAGAGATAGACACCTGCAGACATGCTTCACTGCTTGGGAAGCGACCCCCTCTGCAGGTGGGGAGCTGGGGTTTCGAACCAGGATCCTTACGCCAGTCCTTACACTTGGCGCCATGTGCACTTAACCTGTTGCACTACCACCTGCCCCCCCTAATTTTGTAATTTTATTTAGAGCACAGACAAAATTCAAACTCAAGGTGAAATGCTGACAGCCTGGAGAAATAGCTATTGAATACTGAAGGAAAGGATACATACATAACTTATTTAGTTAAGTTTAGCAGCAGCATACTTCTTTGCCAGTCTTATCAAGTACTGATAATGCAAACATCATTTGTACACTGGGTGGGGAACTTAATTCTATGTGGGAAACTCTGAATGGCTTCTGATGAAGTCCTAAAAATTCCCAATCATATACAGTGCCAGTATTCTTACAGAAAGATAAGATTGGGAGGGGTGGTGAGCATAGAGACATGAGTACTGCTCCACTTCCAAGAGCCATCTAAAGGTTACAATTATTTCCTATCTGTCTGGATTAAAAGTATGAGTAACAATTAGCTATTGTTTTCAGTAACACAGAATAGCCTCAAGGAGGGAAAGGAGAAAAAGGTGTAATTTGGAATAAAGCCATGAAGAATAACTGCTATTAATACTTATTGAAAAGTTTTCTATTGTGAGCTGTGTTCTTGCCATAGATGTTTATTTTGGAGTTTCCAAGGGAGAACCCCCAAGACTGCCATCTCATGTTTTATTTGTCAAAGAACTAAAAAGAACCAAACCAAACCAAACCAAACCAAACCAAACCAAACCAAACCAAACCAACCAACCAAACAAACAAACAAACTTGTTTGCCTCCCAACTACTAAAGAGGTTAAAAATCTGGGAGTTGGGCGGTAGCACAGCAGGTTAAGCGCATGTGGCACAAAGCGCAAGGACCAGCTTAAGGATCCCTGGCTCCCCACCTGCAGGGGAGTCACTTCACAAGTGGTGAAGCGGGTCTGCAGGTGTTGTTCTCTCCTCCTCTCTGTCTTCTCCATATCTCTCAATTTCTCTCTGTCCTATCCAACAACAATGACATAAATAACAACAACAACAACAACAACAATAAAACAAGAGCAACAAAAGGGAATAAATAAATAAATAAATATTTTAAAAAGAGGTTAAAAATCATTTACCTGCTTGAAGCAATGTGCAGGTGCTGGGACTGCACATGTTTCTTTTAGGTATTTGTCCCAGGTAAAATGACCTGTAAAGGAAATAGAAATCTCTATCACAGACAACCTTCCAAAATGTTTTCATAACATAGTCTATACTGAATATCAAGATGTTTTCAGACTGTCTGGTGTATTAAAAACTACCCCTCCCATTTGGGCTTAAGAGAGTATTATGGGGGAGGAATCAAGGTGAACTGAATAGATCATTTTGGATCAATGTTTTGAAGTCATGGTCTAAGATAACCTGTGATGTTTTCCATCTTAGTTCTTGAAGTGATAAAACACCAGATTATGTTACACCAGAGTGAAAGAAGCATCTAGGCAGCTCATGCAAAATAGAAGTAGAAAACACATGGGGGAGATCTCTTCTGAACTATCTAACTCCTGAAGAAGCCCTGCATTGTCAAGAAGTAATATCTTATCACACCAAATGTGGCTGGATCTCACTATATCAGCTCACAAGAATGAAGCAGAGGCTATCTAGAAGATTTGAGGTCAGGAAAAGTCAGAATGAAAGAAATTATACTTAATCTTCATTCTCAGATTTGGTTTTCTCTCATCTACTCTTACCTTCCACTTAACCCTGTCACAGCTGTATCTCTCAGAGGTGCAAAATGACAAAGATCTAGTACTAGAGAATAATAGGACCAAGACAACATTTATGGTGATAGGGATTATGATGAAGGTAGGGAATCTACAGAATCTTTTATTATATTTAAATAATCTTATAACTTTTGAAAACACTGCACTAGAAGAATGATTTTTAAGGTGATCTTATTTTGGGGGGAGGGAAGACACTTTAAAGGACAGAATGTTGCATATCTAACTGGACAATGAGAGATGACCAAGTTCTTTGTGAAAGGTTAAACCAATTACCAGTCCCCTTCACTCCATACCCACATAGAGGTAACCCCATGATGAAGAGAAGGTCCCAGAAATTCTTACAAGCTAAGTCACTGTAATAAAACAGTATTTCTTGAAGCTTCCTCTGCAGTGGAGCAGCACAGAGTCCCTTTGGACCATGTAAAAAGCACTAGATGCGGAGTATAAAAATGCATCTGAATACTGAGATGTAAACCGCTCCAAAGGTGATGCTAAGATTTTATATTGCATTGACTTCATCATCCTCAGCCAAACCAAATATATTTGGCCAGAAACCATAGTTCTGAACCATTTCAATGCTTAATCATCTTGAATAGACAGTCCACAGGGAAAATGGGATAGGTATTTCCTAGAGTCAAGATTTAAAGAGCTTATTATAATTTAATAAAAAGCTTGTAGCTAGCTGAGAAAACCCTTAGAACAAGAAGTAAATATACCTCATCACTCTTTGCTATTAGAAAACATGGAGGCTGGGCCGTGGAGCACTCAGTTGTTAGCAAGTACAAGGACCCTCTGGTTCATGCTCCTACTCTCCACTTATGGGAGGGAAGCTACATGAGCAGTAAAGCAGGGTTTCAAGTATTTCTCTAATTAATGCCCTGTGTCTGGAAACTATTGGTGTAGTTAAAAGTGCTGGGAAATTGTGCAGATGCAGTCACAGCCGCCATGTTGTCCCCTCAGGTTACTGCCAGTTCCCATGAGAGTTAGACGATATTCTCGGAGTGCCTTTCCCAACCAATCCTGTTCCAACTCGTCACTCCTGGCTTTTGCCCTATAAAGCCCTCCTGCCTCTGCCTCTCTCTCTCTTGCCCACTTTTCACCTCGGTGAATGGACGCAGGGAAGGGTGCTGCGGTAGCGGAGGCGGCCATTTTTACTAGCTCCACATGGCCCGAACTGCTGCGCTCTCACCCAACTCTGAGGTGCCCTTGCGAATAAAGAATTGTGTTCCCTCTCCGCTCCAGATCTCCTCTCTCTCCCCTCCGAGTCGCAGCCCGGCTAATTAATGTCCTGTGTCTGGAAATTATTGGTGTGGTTAAAAGAATGTAAAAGAATCACAGGATACCATTAAACTCTTGTTTCCATACTATCTTGGATAATTCCTTAATACTTGCAGACATCATTGTACTCATTTGAAAGTTGGAGATAGTACACCACAAGATAGTTCACCTACTCATTAAATAAATATTAGATTTCTTCTAAGTGAAAAAGTATTGTGTGAATATTAGGGGAACAAAGTCAACATGGATCTTAAACTCACAATCTATAGTGTAGAGATGAACAGATATTAAATAGATAATAAAAATAATCAATTACAATTCTGACAAATTTAAATTGTGAGGTGGGACAGGCCTTGAGAATGCAGAGCAGGTATTTCTAATTCCTACTTGGGATGAAGCATTATTATGAAAGTTAATATTTTTGACTAGTAAAAGTATAATATTTTGGGGACCAGTGAAGCAGTGCCTCAGGTATCTCTTTTTCTCCCCCATCTCCCCCTCCCAATTTCTGTCTCTATCCAAAATGAATAAATAAATAAAATGAATTAATTTTAAACCACCCCTCTCCCCAAAATATCTAGATTTATCTAAGTTTAATATATTTTTTAAAATAATTTTTATTTATTTATTAGATAGAGACAGAGAGAAATTGAGAGGGGAGGGGGGATAGAGAGGGAGAGACAGAAAGACACCTGCAGTCCTGCTTCACCACTCGTGAAGCCCTCCCCCCTGCAGGTGGGGACCAGGGGCTTGAACCCAGGTCTAGTGCACTGTAATATGAGCACTTAACCAGGTGCACTACCACCTGGCCCCTCAGCTCAATATATTTCATTAGTAATTTCTTTTGGGAAAATCTCACCAAATTCTGACTTATGAATGATAGTGGTTTGTTAAATTGATCAGATTTAGTGAGTTCAGAAGTCACTTCCAGTTTGATTCAGTTCTTATTCTCCTTTTATTTTATGTAATTAACCTTCCTTCTCTTCTAGTTAGTTTGTTCTATAGTCTCCTGATAAGAAGTGTTTGACATGATAACTGAGATGCATTCTATGTGTTCATTAGGAATAAAAGGGCACTATATTCACTAGCTTATGAGATAGAGATACATGGAAATTCATTTCCAATTTACAATCTAATCCCTGGTTTAGTAGTTGCTCTTATTTAATAGAAACACAAGAGAAAAATAACTCACCTAGTTCCAAGATGTCTGTAGCTTCTATTAAAGAAAAAAAGTATTATAGCATAAGTCATCATGACAAACACACCAAAGTGGTAAAAAAAAAAAAAAAGGTTAATTTCTAGAGTTAAATGAGTGCTAAGTATATGCCTAATCCAGTTCTCTCATTTTAAAGACACTGATTTTTACAAGTAGTAGTTGTGGAAGTACATCACTCAATCCTGCCCTACTGCCAAGTCTAAAATCTTCAAAACCAATAAAAATCCAGAGAGGGTAAAGTACTTAACTGTATTTAGAGTTATGAAGGTAACTGGGATTATCATGCTCCAGGATTTAAGCTTCTAATTTCCAGCTCAAAACAAAGCATGCTGCTCTGGGAAGATACCACTATAAACCATATTATCTACTTTTGTTTTGAGTGACTTCTTTGCACATTCAGACTTCTAAGAACAAAGGTGTATGGTAAAAAATAGCAAATAAAATTTTTTCATGCTAAATGTTTCTTTTTCTTACCTTGAAAGTGGGTTGTAGACTCTGATATGTGGCCATATTTATGTTTTCTAACATCATTCCAGTCTATTACTGAAAAAAAAAAAGAGGGAGAGAAAACAGTCATGTGAAAAGAAAAGAGAGAATCTATACACATCCATGTTCATAGCAGTGCTGTTTCTAATAGCCAACAATTAGAAACAACCCAAGTGTCCAACAACTGATGAATGGTGAAAATGTTGTAGCCTATGTACACAATGGAATACTACACTGCCAATGACCTATTTCCCCTTTGCTACAAAATGGATGAAACTGAGGGAATCATGTTGAACTAAATAAGCCAGGAGAAGGATGAATATTTGCTTGCTCAGAGAAGGGATCTAGGAAACAAAGCAGAAGACAATACTAGGTGAAACCTCAATGAAACTTGGTCTAGTGCAGCAGATTTGGGATTCAGAACGGGAAGTAGGGGAATCTAGGGATCTAAGGCCCTAAGGTAGAACAGGATGATGGTTTGTGAAATGTACTGACACCTGTCTTGGGGAAAGGTGGAAATGTACCCTTATGATAACAACAATCCTGCAAATCAGCATTGCTTCAATAAAATGATACTAAAGTTAGAAAGAAAATACAGAATTTAAAGACGGGTGCTGTCTTTGTTGATCTCACAGCAGCCTATGACACGGTCTGGCACCGTGGTCTCCTAGTCAAGATCTCAAGATGCCTGCCTCCATGAGTGGCCAACACTATATCGTTTCTTCTCCAAAACAGAAGATTCCGGGTGCATCTGGGTGACAAGTCTAGCAGATGGAGACTTGTCTCAAGTGGCCTCCTCCAGGGCTCTGTTCTGGCTCCTACGCTATTTAATATTTACATCAATGACCTCCCAGAAACTTCTTCAAGGAAGTTCATCTACGCCGATGACATCTGCTGTGCAACTCAGGCATCCAAGTTCGACATCCTCGAGGAAACACTCACGAAAGACATGTCTCTGATATCTGATTACTGTAAAAAATGGCGACTAATCCCTAGCACTGCAAAAACGGTATCATCTGTTTTCCATCTACACCATGCCTCGGCCTCGCGTGAGCTTAATGTGCAGCTTGACGATACGAGAATCCGGCATGAAGCCCAGCCAGTCTATCTTGGCGTTACTCTCGATCGCACTCTGTCATTTCACGAACATCTCATAAAAACTGCAGCAAAGGTGGGCGCGAGGAATAACATCATTGCAAGACTGGCCAGCTCCTCATGGGGCGCAAGCGCTTCCACACTACGATCATCATCTCTGGCATTATGCTATTCCACTGCAGAATACTGTGCCCCAGTATGGTTCCGTAGCCCCCATGTCCACTTGGTCGATTCCAAATTATATTCCTCCTCTTTTAAAAAAGATGATGACAGCCAGGTGGCACAGTAGATAATGTATCAGACTATCAAGCATGGAGCCTTGAGTTTAATCTCTGGCGCTACATGTACCAGAGTGATGCTCTGGCTTCAGAAATAAATGAAAATTAATTAATTAATCAATTAATTGGGGGATTAATATTTTACAGTCGACAGTAAATACAATAGTTTGTACATGCATAACATTTCTCAGTTTTCCACATAACGACACAACCCCCACTAGGTCCTCTGTCATCCTTTTCCAGGACCTGCACTATCTCCCCTACCCACCCCAGAGTCTTTAACTTTGGTGCAAAACACCAACTCTCTTTTGATCTTGTTTTTCAACTTCTGCCTGTGAGTGAGATCATCCCATATTCATTCTTGTGTTTCTGACTTACTTCACTTAACATGTTTTCTTCAAGCTCCATCCAAGATAGGCTGAGTAGTATTCAATTGTGTATATATACACCACAACTTGCTCAGCCACTCATCTGTTGTTGGATACCTGGGTTGTTTCCAGGTTTTGGCTATTACAAATTGTGCTGCTATGAACATAGTATACACAAATCTTTTTGGATGGGTGTGTTGGGTTCCTTAGGATATATCCCCAGGAGAGGAATTGCAGGATCATAGGGTAGGTCCATTTCTAGCCTTCTGAGAGTTCTCCAGACTGTTCTTCCCAGAGGCTGGACCAATTTACATCCCCACCAGAAGTGCAGGTGGCTCCTTTGACCCCACACCCTCTCCAGCATTTGCTGCTGTTACCTTTTCTGATGTATGACATTCTCACAGGAGTGAAGTGGTATCTCACTGTTGTCTTTATTTGCATTTCTCTGACAATCAAAGACTTGGAGCATTTTTTCATGTGTTTCTCAGCCTTTTGGATCTCTTCTGTGGTGAATATTCTGTCCATGTCCTTTCTCCATTTTTGGATGGGATCAATTGTTTTCTTGTTGTTGAGTTTGGCAAGCTCTTTATTTATTTTGGTTATTAGTCTCTTCTGATGTATGTATGTATGTAAAGATCTTCTCCCATTCTGTGAGGGGTCTCTTGGTTTGGTTATTGGTTTCTTTTGTTGTGCAGAAGCTTTTAATTTGATGTAGTCTCATAGGTTTATGCTTGCCTCAGTCTTCTTTGTAATTGGATTTGTTTCATTGAAGATGACTTTAAAATTTATGCAGAAAAGGGTTCTGCCAATATTTTCCTCTAAGTATCTGATAATTTGTAGTCTAACATCCAAGTCCTTGATCCACTTGGAATTTACTTTTGTATTTGGTGAAATATAGTGGTTCAGTTTCATTCTTCCACATGTCTTAACCCATTTTTTCCAACACCATTTGTTGAAGAGACTCTGCTTTCCCCATTTAATAATCTGGGCACCTTTATCAAAGATTAGATGTGGATATGTGTGGGGGCTTACTTCTGGGCTCTCAATTCTATTTCACTGATCGGTGTACCTTCATGTTCCAGTACCAAACAGTTTTGATTATAATGGCCCTATAATAAATACAACTTGAGATCTGGGAGTGGAAACCCACCTAACTCAACAAGACAAACACAGACTCAAAGTGAAAGGATGGAAAACTACCATACAAGTCAATGGCCCACAAAAAATGGGTAGGAACAGCTATTCTCATATCTGACATAACAGGCTTTAAAATAAATAAAATTTAAAAAGATAGGGATGGACATTACTTAATGCTCAGAGGATCAGTCAATCAAGAGGACAACAATTATTAACATCTATGCACCCAATGAGAAGCCATTTAAATACATCAAACACCTACTGAAAGAGCTACAGCCATATATTAACAGCAACACAGTCATAGTAGGGGACTTCAACACCCCACTCTCTCAACTGGACAGATCATCCAGGCAGAAAACCAATAAAGAAATGAGGGAGCTAAATGAGGAGATAGATAAACTAGAACTCTTGGGCATTTTCAGAGTCACCCACCCCAAGAAACTGGAATATACATTCTACTCAAGTCCACATGGGTCATTCACAAGGATAGACCATATGTTAGGCCACAGAGACAGCATCAGCAAATTCAAGAGCACTGAAATCATCCCAAGCATCTTCTCAGACCACAGTGGAATTAAACTAACACTTAACACAGCAAAAGATTAGTAAGAGTCCCAAAATGTGGAAGCTCAACAGTACACTTCTTAACAACTACTGTGTCCAAGAGGAAATAAAGGAAGAAATCAAAATGTTTCGAGAGTTCAATGAAAAGAAAGAATGAGAGAAATAGAGAAAGAGGAAGGAAGAAGGAGAGAAAGGAAGAGGAGAAAGAATGGGAAAAAAGAAAGAAAGAGAGAAAGGAAGAAAGAAAAGAAAGAAAGAGAGAAAAAGAAAGAGAGGGACGGAGGAAGGGAAGAAAATATGGCCTCTGGAAGTGGCAGAGTCATCATGCAGGGTTCAAGCCGCAGGGATAACCCTGGTAGTGATACATACATACATGCATACATGCATACATGCATGCATGCATACATACATAACATAGATTTGAAAGACTGAACATACATACATACATAGATTTGAAAGACTGAACATGAAAAAGCTTTGTTGTCTAGTTCACATCTTTTTGTACTGGTCAAAATAATATTTTAAATATGCTATACTGAATAAAATCTATTGTTGAAATGAATTTCTCCATTTTCTTTTACTTTTTTCCCAATTAACTACTAGAAAATTTTGAATTACATATGTGGCATTTGTATCTATTCTGGACAACTGTGGTTCAGTGCCATTGGAACAGAAGGCAATGCAGGGATATGGTAAGAAAAATGAAATGTA
This sequence comes from Erinaceus europaeus, assembly GCF_950295315.1. Lineage (NCBI taxonomy): Eukaryota > Metazoa > Chordata > Mammalia > Eulipotyphla > Erinaceidae > Erinaceus > Erinaceus europaeus. Next base: position 65,694,540 of record NC_080174.1, on the reverse strand, counting down.
GTCAAAGTCAGTAGCTATATTTTTCACTATAATCAATAAAGTAGATTTATAATAAGCAAGAAGCCAGTGGGCAGTGAGGGACAACTGAAAGGAGGAAGGCACTGTAATTACATAGATCATACACTTTTTTAAAAAAGATTTATTTATTTATTCCCTTTTGTTGCCCTTGTTGTTTTATTGTTGTAGTTATTATTGTTGTTATTGTCATTATTGTTGGATAGGACAGAGAGGAATGGAGAGAGGAGGGGAAGACAGAGAGGGGAAGAGAAAGACAGACACCTGCAGACCTGCTTCACCGCCTGTGAATCGACTTCCCTGCAGGTGGAGAGCTGAGGGCTCGAGCCAGGATCCTTATGCTGGTTCTTGCACTTCACGCCACATGTGCTTAACCCGCTGCACTACCGCCCGATTCCCACAGATCATACTTTTTACATCAAAAGATCACACACTCTTCCTCTTATAATAGCTTGGTAGTAAACTAAAGCAAAGCTAAATAAAAAGGAACTTTTCAATGCTGAGTTAAATTTTTATTCTGTGTTGAATCCCCAATTTATTTCTCCTTAAAGAATTTAAGCAAGTAACTAAACGAGTCTCAGTTTTATCATCTAAATAGGGACAACAATCCCAATGCTATTTTTTTTTTTTTTTGGCTAGGTCATCCCGAATGACACATGAAAAAGTACATAACACAGATTATGAAGACTGTTAAGGAAAAGCTTTATGCTTATACTTTTCTCATAGGGAAAACTCAGCTTCTGAATCATACAAAGTATTTAATAAAAGAAATTCATTTTTATTTATGATTAATAATGGGTTACATTATTTTAAGATTACAATGTAGAGTTCCATACCACCAAAGTTCTGTGTCCTTACCCTCCCACCCTCCCACCTCCCAAAGATAACCACTAACCACTAAAGTTCTTGCAAATCTTAGAAACAGTTTGCTTGCTTCTGTTTTTTTTTGCAAGTTCAGGTGTATCAGTTCACTAGATTCCACTTATGAGTGGAACCATTTGGTAGTGTTCTTCCATCTTGTCATTTATTTTGCTAAGCATAATCATCTCCTGTTTCATGCATACAAAAATAACTTTAGAACTACTGCTACTAGTCAGAAAAAAAGAAACATTAAATGTACTTCTGCTGTCCTAGCATTCACAATTTAACTACCTACTCTAAGGGATATTTGTTACAATTATCTTAACTTTGTTTTTTCCTCCCTTTGTTTTTCTCTTACTGTTGACTAGGATCTTTAAAAATATAACAGAACTCTCCTGGTGAAAGTGAAAGTGACTATTTACTCCAGAAGACAGTAGTGATATAAGGTCCTAAAATAAAAAGAGGAACTTGAATTCTTAAAATGGCTATCTGAAGTCTTGAAACAATAGTCTTTTACTTGTGAGAAAAGAACATGAGACTGAAGACTAGTAATATCTGTAGAGTGTTATTCAAGAGAATTTTCTGCAGTGATGAAAATGCTCTTTATATATGCATATCCATCACTCTATTGTATTCATAATATTTATCTATTTAGCACTTGAAATGTGGTTGGTGTGACTGAAAAGATGAATTTTTAATTGAATCTTATTAAATTTAAATAGATGCATAGGACCAGTAGCTATGATCACAGATATAGGACCAGTAGCTATGATCACAGATAAAGGAGATCAAAAGAATGTAAAGATGCTGAGATTTTCAGAAACCCTTGAGAAATATGTGGTAGAAAAATCTACAAGGCTATAGAATCAGTTCTTCACAATGTGACACAACAATCACAACATGCCACCATCGAAACACTAAAAAACTGAAAAGAAATCTTCATATAGTATGCTAAGAATGCAATTACAAATCGTCACTTGTATTTCTATAGTAGTAATTACAGCTATTACTAGCATTACATACCTCTTTTTAGGTAATTTATACTCAACAATTGTGCTAAGTATTTAAAACAACCTCACTTTGTCGAATCCTCATCAGTTTAATAGTTAATATTGTGTAATTATTCCCTTTCTACTGGGTATCTACTAAATGATACCCAGAAAATCTGAATCATTCTCTGAAAGGCTAGTCAGTGGAAAAGCCAGAATTTGAACCCAAATGGTGCTATTAACTGCATTGTATCTTCCAACTTGAAATTAAAAAAAAAACAAAACTTGTAAGAAATAAAGATTATCAATGCTTCTAACATAAAACAGTCCAGTGTGGGAACTGCATCTATGGTTTTATCCATTTTACTAGAATGAGATCAAAGTTCTGGTGCTTATTAGCTTCTTATGTACACTGCACAGGATTTGGCAAGCTGGGATTTGATGAAATAAAGCAGATTGACTAGAGGATGTTCAGAGGTACCATGTTTTAAATGGGCACAGAGGCTGGAAAACACAAAAGCAATAATGCAGACTTGCACACACATACCAGTGGAAGACAGAGGGGTGGATGGGTAAGGGTGAAGGATTCAGGAAGGAGGGATGTTTTTCCAGATCAAAAGAAACATCAAATGTACTTATAAAATTCATTAAAACAAGACAGAATCCTTTCAGTTTTAGATAGCAGTTGTGGTTGTAATCAACCATAATTCTATGCCAATATACAAAGATAAAAAGAGAGAAACTCGGAGCAGAACACCTGCACCACTGTGGTTATAGGGGATAAGCTACAGGAAGGTAGGAGACAGTCTGAAATGTGCCACTGATTAGTCACTCATTCTTGTTAGCAAGTATTCCCAGTGCCTCCAGCCAATTCTGTCTCCAGATCTTTTTCATTTATTTTCACTTCATTTGGAGATAAGTGTGATGAGGTGGCAGTGCTCCTCTGAGATAATTTGACAGAAGAGGGGGGAGGGGAAGAAAGCTAGGCAACCCCTTTCTTAAAGAGAGCAATAAATCCTGTCGTGTGCTTGCAGCAGATGTGAACAAAGAAGATGAAACAGATATCTCCTTGGTGATTATTCCTCCCTTCCTACCCCACCCCCAACTGCCCCACCTTCTAGAAAATACACATCTTTACAGAGCCCCCCCCCCCAGCACATTAATATTTCCTTTAACAAGCAAAGTAGTAGCAATGAATGGCTAATGAAAATACAGGGAGGCTACAATTCTCCTTTGTCTTACAGGTATCCTAGTAGGAATATATATATATATTCAGCATCCAGAGTGAAAGAGATGACAGTACTGCTACTTAGACATTTCTGAGGTAGAGTTTTATATTTGAATACTTGGAATGAGACACAGGCAAATAATCTTGTCTATTTCTTTATGTATTTATTTTTTATTTTATTTTATTTTCCTTTTCTGTTGCCCTTGTTGTCTTCTTATTATTGTTGTAGTTATTATTGTTGTTGTCATTGATGTCATCGTTGTTAGATAGGACAAAGAGAAATGGAGAAAGGAGGGGAAGACAGAGAGAGGGAGAGAGAGACATCTGCAGACCTGCTTCACCGATTGTGAAGTGACTCCCCTGCAGGTGAGGAGCGGGGGCTCGAACTGGGATCCTTCCGCTAGTCCTTGTGCTTCACAGCATGTGCACTTAACCCACTGTGCTACCGCCCAACTCCCTCCTTATGTATTTCTAAGAGTTGAACCCAGGGTCTCATGTATGGATGGCATGTTCTCTACCACGGAGTCACCTTCCTAACCCAGTATTTTTACTTTCTGAGAGAAAGAGACCAGAGCACCATTCCATATAAAAATGAAGGGGCTAGACTTCATTCATGATCTAAAATATCTTTTTAAATTCTGACCGTACTGCTGGTATATGACACAGTAGTGCAGGTACTCAGTTATATCATCCATCTCTATTACAGTTTAACCTGGCATATACTTTGATATAGCTGAAAAGGAAAGTATAAATAGAATTTCTTGTAAAAATGTAGAATACTTTAAGAACACCAAGAAGCAAGTTGGATAGCTAAAAAGAAATCTCTGGGCCGGAAGATAGTGCAGATGTAGCACACAGGACTTGAATGTGGGAGGTCCCAGGTTTAAATCCCTGCACTACCAACAGCCAGAGATGAATGATGCTCTGGCCTAAACAAAAGAAGGAGAAAACTAACAGGTATTTATTTATATATCTATTTATTTATTTTTACCGAGGGGGCTAATGGTTTACAGTGAATTCACTGACATATGGGTGCAATTTCATTATGCACCAGGACCTTCAAGTTTTCTTCCACTCCTCCCTCCCCATCTTCCCCAGTCTTTTGCTTTGATGCAATACACCTAGTCCAGTCCATGTTTCACTTTGTGCCCTTCCTCCCTGTGCCCCTATATTAAGTCCCACTTAATAGTGAGATCATTAGGTATTTGTTCTTCTCCTTTTAGCTTATCTTGTTTAACATGGTATCTTCATGTTCCATCCAAGGATAGTATTTTTATTATTTTAATTTTTTAAATCATGATAGAGACAGAAATAGGGCTAGAGAAGGGGAGAGACCAAGGTAGAGATAACATGGGAGAGAGCTACAGCCTGTTCCACGGCTATTAAGCTTCCCCCTTGCTGGGGAAACCAACAGTTTTAATGGGAAGGTGGTTCAGCTTATAGTGCACAGGCTTTGCAAACTTGAGGCACCACCTATAACCAAGTGTGCTCCAATTAATCTTCCTCTCTCATGAAATAAACTGATCTCTTAAAAAATATTTATACAAATAAATTCAGTGTTGCTAAGTTACTAGTTCTATAAATTTGGATTTATAATTTAATGTTCTCTTTTAACATTGTTTTCTGCTCAAGTCAATGGTAAATTCATGGAGGAATCTTTTCCTTTGTGCTTGATAGTCTGCTATGTTTTTAAAAGTAGATTGAAAATCATTTTGGTTTAATGATTTGAACTACTCTCTTCTCCCAATCTCCAAATTCCACTGAATTCTAATAAATGCTTGATTTTTTTTTTTTCAAACATCCTACATCTTCCTAGCAAATTCCATTCTTGGCAGTGAATCTTGGTCTTAGGAACTGATTCTCAAATATATATAAAATGATTCCACTATTCTGCTTTAAGTACTATGTGTTCATTTACATATATTTACAAGTATCTAAATATTTTCACAAGGTCAACTTCCCATAGATTCATTAGGAAAAGCTGTTGTTTTATGCATTATACAATAACTACCCAAACTTAGGACAAGTCTAGCCTATGCTCACAAATAACTTATATATTAGTAAAATAGGCAAAAATTCAAATACACAATCATAACACAATGTGATTTTTGTTACAACAGAAATAAAAAAAATTTTATATTTATTTTCCCTGTTGTTGCCTTTTTTTTCTTTTTATTATTGTTGTTGCTATTGATGTCGTCATTGTTGGATAGGACAGAGAGAAATGGAGAGAGGAGGGGAAGACAGAGAGGGGGAGAGAAAGACACCAGCAGACCTGCTTCACCACCTGTGAAGCGACTCCACTGCAGGTGAGGAGCCGAGGGCTCGAACTGGGATCCTTACGCTGGTCCTTGTGCTTTGAGCCACATGCACTTAACCCGCTGCACTACCACCCAACTCCCCCAATAGAAATTTTCATGTGCACTGCTATAGGAAAACAAAATGAAATGATTAACATTGCTTTTGGAGTTTAGGAAAACTGTGCAAAGGAGATGAAGTTGAGCCAGATTGTCAGAAGAAAAGGTGAATAGAATTTTCAGAAAAAGGGAATATAATACAAAAGTGCTAAGGCATGGAAATGGTTAGTATGTATAACGGCTAGCGGCTTTTTACAGATGGAAAGGGGGGTAAAGCAAGCAACAGAGTTAAGTGTCAGGAACTGATCTTAGATTAAAAAGCAAGGTGTATCAAGTTGTAAAGAGGCTCATTTACCAAACCAAGATGATTTAATAGAGGTTTATTTACATAATATTTATACCCTATATAGTATTAAAACATCTGACTTTATTGCAATGATTTTAAGTTGGACAGTCAATATCAAGATCTAGTTTATTAATAATATTCATAAAGAGATTATAGCTATTTTCATAAGATTTTGCATATTACTTCTAATGTTTACACAGCTACCATAGTTATAAGTCAACTAAATTCTATTATTGATTATGAACTTGTGATATACAGAGTAAGCTAATATTTAGAGGAAAAATATCTAGGACTGATGTCCAGGGAAATAGCTCAACTGGTAAAGCATCAGATTTATATGCCTGAAGTTTCCTGGTTCACTCCCTAGCACTTCATGTACTGGAGGGGTACTCTGCCTTCTCTCTCTCTCTCTCCCATGTGAGACTCTCTGTGTTTCATATCTAATAAAAAGTCTTTTAAAAAATATTTAGGGGAGTCGGGCTGTAGCGCAGCGGGTTAAGTGCAGGTGGCGCAAAGCACAAGGACCGGCATAAGGATCCCGGTTCGAACCCCGGCTCCCCACCTGCAGGGGAGTCGCTTCACAGGCGGTGAAGCAGGTCTGCAGGTGTCTATCTTTCTCTCCCCCTCTCTGTCTTCCCCTCCTCTCTCCATTTCTCTCTGTCCTATCCAACAACGACAACAACAATAATAACTACAACAATAAAACAACAAGGGCAACAAAAGGGAATAAATAAAATAAAATAAATAAATAAATAAAAATATTTAGGGCTTTTAAAAAAAGATAAGTCTTGTAGTTCACAGTAACAAGATTTTGAGTGATTATCTTACCCTCTCATTCCATTAAAATATGAATAGAAAAGTACCTACTTCATAAGACTATATGAGAATGTGAAGATTATTTTACAAACTATAAAATGGCATTCAGGATTTATAAAAACTGCAGGATAAGCAGGATGAGATTATTTTATTCTCTCTAATTGTTTTTTTGTGTGTGACATATACATGCATACACAATATAACAGACGTTAACTGTCTACTCTACTATGTAGTAATACAGATTCTGACCTTTCCGAGGATCTGACTTTTGCATGGTAACATCAGCTATACCAAATGGGAAATTGTTCCTCTTTAGCAAGATGGAGAAATCTAGAAGTAAAAGATAGAGAAAAATTAGAAATGTGAGTTACTGGAGATTAATGAAGACGTAGTGAAATTAGGCTTTTTTTTTTTTTTTTTTATCAGATGAAACTAGCAGACTAGATACCCAGACAGGGATTCCCAAAGGCAGTTACTTGGTTGGATTTCCAGTTTCCATGACATTTGCCTCAGCTTTGCGGTTGCAGAAACCCTATTCTTGTCAGCAAAATAGCTTATCTGGATAGAGCATCTACTTTGCCACATATGCAACCCAGATTCAAGTACTCACTCCTGCCCCCACCCCCATCCCACCACAGTACTGTGGTGTTTTCCCCCTTTCCTAACTTTGTCTCTACTTTTCTATCTGAAAATACCAGTTCAGAGTGGTGAAGCCCTGGTGATAATTAATCAAACGGACTCTTGAGGCGGGTCATTAGATAATGATAGACAAAGCAGAGTACTAATTTACTGTGAGAAATATAATAACCAAGCGAAATATAACATTGTATACTGAAAACTACAAAGCATTTGTAAAAGAAATAAGACTTAAATGATTGGAAAGACAACCTGTGTTCATGAATTGGAAGACTAATGTTGTTAGGATGACAATACTATCCAAAGTGACCTACAGATTCAGTGTAATCTCCATCAAGATTCCAATGACTCTTTTTGCTAAGTACCAAAAAAAAAAAAAAAATCTAAAAATCAAATGGAATTTAAAAAGACATCAGATACCTTAGAGAGTTTTGAGAATGAAGAACAAAGTTGGAATATTCACACTTCATGATTCAAAAATTACTGTAGGGTGTGTGGGGGGAATAGATAGCATAATGGTTATGTAAAAAGAGACTAATCCTGAGGCTCTAAGGTCCTAGGCTGAATCCCCCATACCACCATAAGCCAGAGTGAAGCTCTGGCAAAGAAAAGTTACTGATCATGAACCTGAAGGCAAGAATACTGCAGATGAAGATTTGGGGTCTTCGTTTTAGAAAAAGCTAGTAGTAGGGGAGTCGGGCTGTAGTACAGTGGGCTAAGCTCAGGTGGTGCAAAGCACAAAGACCGGCATAAGAATCTCGGTTCGAACCCCGGCTCCCCACCTGAAGGGGAGTTGCTTCACAGGCGGTGAAGCAGGTCTGCAGGTGTCTGTCTTTCTCTCCCCCTCTCTGTCTTCCCCTCCTCTCTCCATTTCTCTCTGTCCTATCCAACAACAACAACAATAATAAATACAACAATAAAACAACAAGGGCAACAAAAGGGAAAAAATAAATAAAATAAATATTAAAAAAAAAAAGAAAAAGCTAGTAGGTCTATTTTAGGTATATTCCAGGAGGCTCATGACTTTACTAGTTTTTGGCTGAGCCTGACATCTGATATGCAGGTGGACCCAAGTTATTGTCTGGGGAGATGGTGTCATAGTAGGGAAAAGGACTAGAAAGCTGGGAAAGAGAGTAGCTCTCAAATATGGGAAAAGTGTAAGAATACTGTTAACTGTAAACACCATGGATTTGATCTGGGGGCCACATTCAGCACAGGAGCATATGTAATCCCTTCATCCCTGTAGGTCTGAGCTCACATTCTGAGGTCACAACTAGGAACATTCCAGGCTGTACTAATTTCAGGACCCATCTTCCTTGGGTGGTAGGTAGAGTATGTTATCCAACTTTCCTTCAGAGAATGGAATGGTCTCTCTCATTGTTTATTTGCCTTTAGGGCAAGGTCCTATAGGGGCCCACGAAGGGGGTCCATTATGTTGCTCCTGATGGAGATGACCAGTGACAGTGGAGAGAGGGATCTGTTAGAGGTCTAGGCCCATCATGTCTCTGTGGGAATCCCAGGACTCCCTAACTGGGGACCCAGGTGATGGGTGGCCTGGGGGATAAAGAATAGGAAAGCTATCAAGTGAGGGGATGGGACACAGAGTTCTGGTGGTGGGAACTGTATGGAATTATAACCCTCTTATCCTATGGTCTTATCAATATTTCCATTTTATAAATAAAAATAATACAAATTAAAAAAACTAAGACCTAATATATTTAAAAAAAAAGAAGTTACTACACAAAGCTATATTAGGCATAAGAACAGACATACAGACCAGTAGAGGGAAACAGAACAAAAGACCTAGAAATAAGCCCTAACATATACAGTTTTAATGATTTTTGACATAGGCACTAAGACCATCTAGTGGGAAATGGATACACCTTTTCAACAAATAATGTTGGGAAAATTAGGTACACATATGTAAAAGAATGAAACAACTGGCGGTAGCGCAGCGCGTTAAGCACACGTGGTGCAAAGCGCAAGGACTGGCTTAATGGTCCCGGTTCAAGCCCACTGCAGGGAAGTCGCTTCACAGCCGGTCAAGCAGGTCTGCAGGTGTCTATCTTTCTCTCCCCTGTCTTCCCCTCCTCTCTCCATTTCTCTCTGTCCTATCCAACAACAATGACATCAATAATCACTACAACTATAAAACAAGGGCAACAAAAGGGAATAAATAAATATTAAAAAAACTTTTTTAAAAAAGAATGAAACAACCTATTTTACACTATATACAGAAAATTAGCTTCAAAAAATATACCAAATACATAGATATAAGAACTAAAGTGATAAAACATTTTGAAGAAAAACTGGAGAAAGTCTTCATGACACTGATTTGGCAAGTATTCTTTAATATGACATTAAAACACAGACAACAGAAAAACACTGGACTTCAAAAATGAAAATTATTTATGCACTGAAGGACAGACAGTGTGAGAGTGAAAAGACAATCTATCAAATCAGGGAAAATATGGCAATTTATATATGTAACAAGAGATTAATATCTACAGTAGATCAAGAACTCCTATAGTTCAAAAACAAAAACAAAAGGCTTCAAACAATCAATCTCAAAATAGTGACAAAATTTTAATCGCAGTTTCTTCATTTAGCTGTCCAGATGACTAATAAGCACAATAAAAGATACTCAATATCACTCATCATTAGGAGCAGGTAAATTGAAATCACAATGAAATGTTATTTCACATCCATAAGGATGGCTATCATGACGAAGAAAAATAGTAAGTGTTGGTGAGGATGTAAAGAAATTAAGCCCTTGTGAACTGTCAGTGGGAATGCAATAAGGTACAGCTGTGGTGGGAAACCTCAAAAGCTTAAGTGCAATTATTATCCATATAATAACCCAGAAACTCCACTCCTAGAAAAGATTAAAAAAATTCTAAATAAACACTGAAAAAGATACTCATACACTAATGTTTACAACAGCATTATTTACAGTAGCCAAAAACTACAAGCAATCCAAGTGTCCATCAATAAACTGATGAATAAGCAAAATGTTATCACATATATAATGGAGCCATAAAAAAGAATAAAATTCTGATACATACAACATAGATTAATCTTAGAAATGTTATGGTAAATGGTATAGCTCAAACACAAACCCACAAATATTGCATGCTTCCACTTATACTTGATAGCTAGAATAGGTAAATTTATAGAGAGAGACAGAAGAACAGAGGGTAACCGGAAGGGGCATAGAGGAAAATGACTAGTTATGACTTAGAGTTTCCGTCTGGGATGATGAAAACGCCTAGCATGTGTACAGTGGTGGAAGTTATACAACACTATATATGTATACACTTGAAGTCCTAAAATGGTCAAACGATAAATTTTATGTTATGAATATTTTGACACAGATACAAAAGTAGACAGATCAGCATCAGGGTTTGACTGCATCAGGGTTTCACAAAAACCGTATGTGTTTCATAGCAGAAACAGAAAAAAGTTCACAGAGACTTTTAAGAGATTAAGTTTTTGGGACTCGGAAAGAATTCATCCAGTAGAGTGTATAATTTTTTAAAAATATTTATTTAATTTATTTATTCCCTTTGTTGCCCTTGTTGTTTTATTGTTGTAGTTATTATTGTTGTTGTCGTTGGAGAGGACAGAGAGAACTGGAGAGAGGAGGGGAAGACAGAGAGGAGGAGAGAAAGATAGACACCTGCAGACCTGCTTCACCGCCTGTGAAGCGACTGCCCTGCAGGTGGGGAGCCGGGGCTCGAACCAGGATCCTTATGCCGGTCCTTGTGCTTTGCGCCACCTGCGCTTAACCCTCTGCTCTACTGCCCAATTCCCGTAGAGTGTATAATTTAAAGTGGCAAAGGGCTCTGGGTTTAGTTCCTGGTACCTCACTGCAGCACCATAGACAGAAATGGGGAGCTCCAGAAGGGTGGAGTGGTGCTACAGTATATATATATATATTTTAACTAATTTATTTATTTTCCTTTTTGTTGTCCTTGTTGTTTTATTGTTGTTATTTAGGTCATCACTGATGGATAGGACAGAGAGAAATGGAGAGAAGAGGGGAAGAGAGAAAGATAGACACCTGCAGACCTGCTTCACCGCCTGTGAATTGACTCTCATGCATGTGGGGAGCTGGGGGCTCAAACCAGGATCCTTACTCAGGTCCTTGCGCTTGGTGCCACATGGGCTTAACCTGCTGCTACCACCCGACTCCCACTATAGTATCTTTTATCACTCTCTGCGTGTTTCTCTTCTCTTTTTTGAATGCTCATTTTTTTAATAAAAATGTATTATCTTTATTTATTAATTGGATAGAGATAGCCAGAAATAGCGAGGAAGGGAGAGACAGAGTGAGACAGACCTGAAGCACTGCTTCACCACTCAAGAAGCTTTCCTTCTATAGGTGGGTACTGGGAGCTTGAACATGGGTGCTTGCACATTGTAACACGTACACTCAACCAGGTGTGCCACCTTCATCCCCGTCTCTCCTTTTCTAAAACAGGCAAAGAAGAAAATTGGCCTGGGGAAGAAGAGTGAGTCTGGGGAAGAAGAGTGAGTGATGATATCAAATATGTGTAAGGTTTGGACAATGCATTATAAAAGCAGAAGTTATGCTTTGAATCATAGCATTCCCTCCCTGGGTAGTCCTCGATGTAGTGTCTCCACTTCTTTCATGAACTCCTTCCCAATTAGCATGGTTTTTTAAAAAATTATTATTTATTTATTTTTGCCTCCAGGGTTATTGCTGGGGCTCAGTGCCTGCACTATGAATCCACTGCTCTTGGAAGCCATTTTTCCCCCTTTTGTTACCCTTGTTGTTTATCATTGTTATTATTGCTGTCATTGTTGTTGGATAGGACAGAGAAAAACTGAGAGAGGAAAGAAAGACAGAGAGGGGGAGAGAAAGATAGACACCTGCAGACCTGCTTCACCACTTATGAACGACCACCCTGCAGAAGGGGAACCCAGGGCTGGAACCCAGATTCTTACTCTGGTCCTTTCGCTTTGCACCATGTGTGCTTAACCCACTGTGCTACTGCCCGGCCCCAGGCAGCATGTTTTAAAGCTTACAATCTTCTAATAAATAATATTATTCTTTGGATAATGTTACTACCTATATTGATATATGTGCAGATAGGCTGTTGATTTGAATATAAATTCTGTTAATAGCTACTGAGATATAAATTTGGACAAGCTACTGAACATCATTGGGTCTCAATTTCTCCTTCTTTGAAAAGAAAATAAGAAGTGACTATGTATTTTAATGTAATATAAGTACATGCCTGATAAAAAGGAATACTTCCCTACCTTCCTAATTCTTTTTCATATTACTCATCAGTAACATGGGAGTCATAGTTCTGTTTCTGAGATCCATCATCATATAATAATCATCCCAGTCTCTATGCTTTAGAGTTTCTTAGTTTCTTTTCTTTTAATTTTTTAAATATCTTTATTTATTGGATAGAGACAGTCAGAAATTGAGAAAGAATGGAGGGATAGAGAGGGTGAGAGACACAGAAACACCTGCAGCCCTGCTTCATCACATTTGAAGCTTTCCCCCTATAGGTGGGGACTGGGAGCTCGAACCTAGGTCCTTGCACATTGTAGCATGTGCGCTCAACCAGGTGCACCACCACCCAGCCCCTCTTTCTAATTTATTAAAAACCTTCTCTCAACGTGGCATGAAGCACAAGGACCGGCGTAAGGATCCTGGTTTGAGCCCCCAGCTCCCCACCTGCAGGAGAGTCGCTTCACAGGTGGTGAAGCAGGTCTGCAGGTGTCTGTCTTTCTCTCCCCCTCTCTGTCTTGCCCTCCTTTCTCCATTTCTCTCTGTCCTATCCAATGACAACAACATCAGTAACAACAACAACTATAACAACAACAACAACAAAAAAAAACCCAAGGGCAACAAAAAGGGAAAATAAATAAGTAAATATATATATATATAAATTTTAAAAAAACTTCTTAAACACTAGCTTCATATGTTAAAGTGTATCACATGAAGAACAGTGATTTTTAGGGTTTTGTACCCTGACACATATAAAGATTATAAAAGAGTCCTATTATTAAGAACACTCTTGTTAAAGGCAATCATTTTCAGAAGATAGGATTAATTTGAAGGGGAGGAGGTCCTACTGGGTAAAGATGTTTTGAAATCTTCAGGGATATTTGTATAATTAGAAAAAGTACCTCTTGCAGGAGATACGCTGCTTCCAGTCCTTCCTCTTACCCAAGTTCTAGCAAGTGCAAACAAACAGAAATATAATTCAACCAACTTATATTGCATTTTAAAAAGTAAAAAAAGAAGAAACAAGAACAGAAAGGGAAACTAAAAGCAGGGTCTGACTGAATCTGGAGTAGGGCACCAAAGTAAAAACCCTGGGGTGAGGGTGAGGGTGGATATTTGGCTTCCCGGGGTGGTGGTGGATGGGATGGGACACAGTCCTTTGGTTGTAGGAATGATGTTTATGTACACTCCTATTAATTTGTAGTCATATAAATCACTATTTAATTAATGTGAGAGGGGAAAATTAATTGTATGTCTCAAACTTTTTAAAGCACAGACTGTCTTTAATACATAGGTTGAGTCTTTGATATGTTGACTCTCTCAAAAGCCTAGACCAGGGAGAACAGAAGCAACCAGTGGCACAGCTATATACAAATAATGTCAAAGGACATAAATTATGGTGACGTTGTGTATGATACAGCAAATCCTAACAAAGGGATTTTACAAAGTTAATCCAATTGCCAAATAATGTGATTATAGCAATAACTATCTATTGTCTTCTTTACCCTAAGACAGCAGGAACCTCCCACTTCTGCTATAGAGCCTTTATTTCCCCCCAGTCCTGGAACCTCTAGGGTGAGGCTCACGTTCCTGCATGCTTCTCTCAATTCATACCAAATGATATAGCATGCACCGATCCCAACCTAATCAACACAACAAGTACCACCTCAGCATGCTTCACTTCAGACTGTGTCCAGAGACTTCAGGTGTGGAATGACAACCCTTCGGCTTCATTACTCGGGTGAGACCTTTCATTTCATAGTATTCTATAATCCCATTCCAGGCGGTTCACTTTCTAACAAAGTCCCAAAACCTAGATATAGACCAGGTCCTGTGAGATAGAGCATATGTCCAATTGTGTCCATAAATTAGGGCAAAATATAAGCAAAAGTACACAATAGTCTGCAGAGTCAGTATCAAGTTCCTAATGAAATAGTATCTAATTAGACTTAGATACCCTCCTCACCTACTTCCCATTATAGTTCTCTCACTCACTCCAAAGCTAACCTTATCAAAGGAAGGATTGCAAAAGCTGAATAAGGGCAAGAGACTGGCATACTTTAAAGATGACTCTTTAGTCACTATCAGGCCACTCCATCAGGTAGGGCCTTATTCGGGGGTCCTGAGATTCCCAAACAGACATAATGGGCCTAGACCTCAAATAAATCCCTCTCTCCATTGTTACCAGTCATTTCTATCAGGAACAATAAAACAGATCCCTTTGTGGACCCCTCATAGGACCTTGGCCTCAACTTGGATCAATGACGGTAGAGAATGTTCCATCCTCCGATGGGAGGATGGACAAAATACTCTGCTACACCTGAGGAAGATGGGTCCTCATACTGGGGCACCCTGGAATGTTCCTACTCATGACCACAGAATGTGAGCTCAGATCTCAAGGGATGCAGTGGTCACATAGGCTCCTAAGCTGAATATAGATGGGGTTTACAATGAACAATATTTATACACCTTTCTCATATTTGGGAGCTACTCTCTTCCCGGAACCAGCTTTCTAGTCCTTTTCTAGCCATGACATCATCTCCCCAGACAATAACTTGGATCCACCTGTATATCAGATTTCAAGCTCAGGGAAAAAAAAAAAAAACTAGTATAGCCACAGGCCTTTTGGAATGTAACTAAAATACGCCTACTAGCTATCTACAAAATGGAGTACTCCCCAACTCTTCATCTGCACTATTCCAGCCTTTAGGTCTATGAATGGTCAACTATTTCTTTGGCTTTGTATGTTAACTCTCTTTTCAACCTCCAGGTTCCAGATGCTAGCATGATGCCAACCAGACTTCCCTAGACAGACAACCCCACCAATGTGTCCTGGAGCTCTGCTTCCCCAGAGTCCCATCCCACTAGGGACTTAAATTGCATTATAGGGCCATTGTCATCAAAACTGCTTGGTACTGGAACATGAATAGACATACTGACCAGTGGAATAGAACTGAGAGCCCAGAAATGAGGCCCCCACATCTATGGACATCTAATCTTTGACAAAGGTACCCAGACTATTACATGGGGAAAGCAGAGTCTCTTCAACAAATGGTGTTGGAAAAAATAGGTTGAAACATGTAGAAGAATGAAACTGAACCACTATATTTCACCAAATACAAAAGTAAATTCTAAGTGGATCAAGGACTTGGATGTTAGACCACAAAATATCAGATATTTAGAGGAAAATATTGGCAGAACTCTTTTCCGCATATATTTCAAAGACATCTTCAATGAAATGAATCCAATTACAAAGAACACTAAGACAAGCATAAACATATGAGACTACATAAAATTAAAAAGCTTCTGCACAACTAAAGAAACTACTACCCATATCAAATTATATGAAATATGCTTAAAACTTTCTAATAACTTATCAAAGGTCAGTTTTTAAATTTAATTAAAGGTGCACAGAATATAGTACTTCAGTCACACTACTCACATAGCTACAGTGTAGACAGCCCATACCCAGAAAAAAAAATTAAATTTTGTGTACTATAATATTGTGTTTGAAAAAGGTTACACAGCAAATAGAGGAGATGGGACTCAAAGCAAGATAATTTGGCCTACTTCTTGTCTCTGGGGCTTAGGTTCTTTTTTTCACAATCTATTTTTATTAGTGATTTACAAAATTGTAAGATAATGGGTACAATTCCACACTGTTCCCACCACCAGAGTTCTGGTGAGAATAGGCCTTTTAGTGTAATAAGAAGTGAGGAAATAAGTTTTAGGTATGTTCCTAGTAGCCTTTGACTTTAGTGATTTTTGCTTGAGCATGGAAGTGGGCTAAAAATATTGTCTAGGAAGATACAGAGTTGAGAAAAGAATTAGAAAGCTGGATTCCAAAATTGAAGAAAATATATAAATACAGTTAACTGTTTTGTTGTTGTTGCTGTTTGGTTTTTACCAGAATAGATATAGTGATTGAGGGATGTGAGGTCGCAGGTAGGACAGTATCTAGGCTTAAGTAATAAATATTTGGTTAGACAATTTATGGTGCCTTCTTTAGGCATTTCTACCAGATTGCTGAGCTTATTATGCCTAAGCCTAATCATAAAGGACTATTAAGCACTTTTACTTAGAAATGTATAGTTGTGGTTTAGGGTTTTTCCAGAAAAACTGGGATATACTTGCTCCTCCTACTATCCAAAAGTAGCGCGTTTCTATGATGTAGTGGCCTTCTGAGATGTAGTGGCCTCAAACAAAGCAGCAGCTAAAATAAATTTATATGGAAATTTCTGAGCATTACCAGACTCAAAAATTAACCTACCAAACCATCTCAGATAACATGCTGAAACCTAAATTCATACTACAAGGGAGTAAAAGCAAAAATGAATTCCTCTGTTCCCGATGCAGTGCAGGCTCCTTACTTCTTATGGGACTATACACTACCTAGGATGTTCCACTCCACCAGGTATTTTATCTTTCAGTTCTCAGTTTAAACTTTCACCTCCTCAGAGAACCTCTCTCTGACATTTCAATCTAATCTAGGATGTTCCACTCCACCAGGTTTTTTATCTTTCAGTTTTCAGTTTAAACTTTCACCTCCTCAAAGAACTTCTCCCTGACATTTCAATCTAGTGCCTTAGGCCCTGTCTTTTGTACCACTCCTAAATCTTCACAGCAGTCAGTGCTATTAAATATTTTCCTTGCTAATTTATTAGCCTTCTTCACTGAGCCTTTTCGGTGTTACTTATTCAGCACTGCACTCCAACACTTGGAATAGTGCCTGGCACAGAGGAGGCTTTCAAGAACCATTGATGGATAAAATAAATGGATACTAACCATTAAGAAAAGAAAAGCAGGGACCAGGTCATAGCACACCTGGTTGAACACACATGCTACAGTGCTCCAGGACTCGGGTTCGAGCCTCCAGTCCCCACCTGCAGAGGGAAAGCTTTGCAAGTGGTGAAGCAGGGTTGCAGGTGTCTCTCTTTCTGTCCCCCTTTCTATCTCCCCTACCCTCTTGATTTCTGGCTGTCTCTATCTAATAAATAAAAATAATAAAATTTTAAAAAGAAAAGAAAAGCATAAAATTAAAAAAATTAATAACTAGGATACATGGAACCACATTCTGGATTTTAAGATATTATACTTAACAATATCTATAATTAAAACACATACATGATTTCTGAGAGAAAGACTGTTAGAAAAAAAGAAAGGAAGAAAATCTTTTATAATGAAACAAAAACAAGTTTGGTCCTTAAATATTATGAATCATTATTCTTAAATCTCATAGGATCATTACATAAAATCAATTTATGTAAAAAGATGAAGGTGGGAAGAGTTACGAGGCATACTCAAGAGTATAATTTGGCTTTTCAAAGACTTCCCTGAATATATCCTCATTACATATTAAGAAAATCCTCATTGAAGAGAAAAAAAACATTAAGAAAATCCACATGGGGGGGTGGTAGGTAGCATAATGGTTATGCAAAGAGACTCCCATGCCCAAGGCTCCAAGGACACAGGTTCAATCCCCTGCAGTACATAAACCAGAGCTGAGCAGTGCTCTGGTAAAAAAAAAAAAAAAAAAAAGAAAGAAAAAGAAAAAAATCCACATAACATAAAGGTAAACTCTATCTGATTAAAATGCCTCCAAGTAGGCACTCAAGTGACAAAGTAAGATTTAAAATATATGGAATACACAGCTATTTAGTAACTCTGGAAATAAGGAAGAGTGCTATCAATGAATTAGAAGCTTTGAATTTCTGTAACATACATCTAGATTGAAATATGTCTGGGAAAAATCAATCAACGCTGAGGGACTCTAATGAAATATAGAAAAGGGGTCATAAGAATCATATTTCTGTGGTCTGGGAGGTGGAACAGTGGATAAAGCATTAGACTCTAAAGCATAAAAGTCCTGAGTTCAATCCTTGGCAGCACATGTACCAGAGTGATGTCTGGTTTGTTCTATCTGTATCACCTCTCCCTCTCATAAATAAATAAATAAATAAATATTTTTAAAAGAATTGGGACAATATTTCTCTCCATCTGTGAAATCTAGAGAAAAAAAAATATCTGCTTCCAAGATGTAATGGTAAACCTTTTGTAGGAATGATTTCCCATTTTGAGAAAAAAAAAAATGGAAGGAAGAAAAGGGTAAAATATTCTAAAGCAAATTCACCAACCTGTAAGGTAGATTTCACTAGATTTTAAGACCCAATATGTATATTCCAAACTCTGTCCTCTGGCCTAGTGGAACAGCCTCACTTTTAGCCAAAGAGAATCCCCTTGGTCCATGGCTTTGCATCTGTGGTTCTAGTTGTTTATTCTGTTCATCTTTGTTCCTATTAACCGAGTTTGGAAGTACTGCTAGTTATTGGTA
The DNA here is from genome assembly GCF_950295315.1 of Erinaceus europaeus. Taxonomy (NCBI): domain Eukaryota; kingdom Metazoa; phylum Chordata; class Mammalia; order Eulipotyphla; family Erinaceidae; genus Erinaceus; species Erinaceus europaeus. The sequence goes on along the minus strand of NC_080174.1, from coordinate 65,675,692 downwards.
TAACCTAAATACTTTCTTTTTTCGTTTTTCTTTCTTTCTTTCTTTCTTCCTTCCTTCCTTCCTTCCTTTTTTTTTTTTTTTTTTTTACTAGAGCACTGCTCAGCTCTGGCTTTTGTTGGTGTGGGGCATTGAACCTTGTTAATTTAAAACTCATTCAAATTTTAACTAATGACTCTTCTGTTCCTCTTTCTCTGCTCTTTTCCTCCCTAAGTTTATATCTGGCTCATACTCACAGAATTTAAAATGTTGTATTACAATTATTTATTTACAAACCTCTCTTCTTCCTATGTGGTGGTGAAACTCTAAGACATATCTTATTCATCTTTATGTCCCTGGGGTCTAATACAGTGCCTGGCAGTACTAAGCATCATACAAATATATGTGTTGAGTTGAATTCAACAACATTCAACTTAGAAAGTAGAGAAGTGTTAAAAGGATTTAGATTTTGTAAAGTGTAAATTCTCAAGGGTAAAAGACCTTTAACTTAGCTGTGTATAATAATGGCAATTGCCCTGAAGGTCCCTGCTAGCACTCTGTGCCCCAGCTGGGCCTAAGAAGGTTCATTACTTTTATATTACCACTGTGGCAATTTATTAATGAGCTCAGTGCTAGCAAGACAAATTGAAATGACAGCTCTGGCAAGTAATATCTCAAATTTATCACTAGAACTAGTCTCTTCTTATCAATACCATAGATAAGCCTCCTTCAATGCAAAACAACATTAATAGGTTATCAGAGTTCTAAGAAACTTGCAAATATCATGACTGACACTAAGGAGAATCCCTAAAAGTAAACATCTTTGTTAAGACAGACAAACCACAAGAATTGGGCAGTACTGCAGTGGTTTAAGCGCATGTGGCTTGAAGCACAAGGACCAGAGTAAGGACCCATGTTCGAGCCTCTGGCTCCCCACCTGCAGGGGAGTCGCTTCACAGGCGGTGAAGCAGATCTGCAGGTGTCTTTCTCTCCCTCTATCTGTCTTCCCTATCTCTCTCCATTTCTCTCTATACTATCCAACAATGATGACATCAATAATAACAACAATAATAACTACAACAATAAAAACAAGGGCAAGAAAAGAGAATAAATAAATAAATAAGACAAACCACATGCTCTTTTAAAAAAAAAAAAGAATCCTCAGGCTGACAAGATAGCCCACTTAGGAGGGTGCCTGCTTTGCCATGTTCACAACCCAGGCTGCTAGTCCCACTGCACCAGGTACACTTTGGCACTGTGGTGTCTTTCCCTTTCTCATTTTGCCTCTGTCTCTGTCAATCTGAATAAGTTGGCCCACAGTGGTTAAGCCCTATCAGTGGGGAAAAAATCATAAAACTGAAAAGCACAGATGTCCACTAAAAGTCATGGTAATAGATTCAGTTGGTAATTCATCATTTATGGGTCAGCTGCCTATAAAAGGCTAATTGAAGACCCACTGGGGCTCTTCATGCTTCACACTGATATGCTACAATATGCATGAGGAAGCTAAAAATTAGTATGATATACTCTGGCAGAAAGGTATGCAGAACCAAAGCCATGGTGGGTGCAGTGTGGAACTATACCCTGTAATTTTACAATCTCACAATCCACAAAACAAACAAAAAACAGTAAGGCCCACTCCTTCAAATATTTGGAGTTTTTTGGTTTTTTTTGGTATCAAGGAATTGGTATCGATAATTTAAGATAAAATAAAGCTGGATCATAAACTATATTAAAAAGTAAACTTTACAGTGCAATTAGACACAAATATATTTGAAAGAAAGTAGTGGCAGGAAATCCTGAGGGTATACTGTAGGGAGATACTACATACTGTTTTTTGATTGATGACTACAATACCTCAGGTTAACAACCCTATTTTAGCTTTTTAGGGCTGTCATAACCAAGTACTAGAAACTACATATAATAACAGGAATTTGTTCTCTCACATTATCAAGGCTAGAAGTCTGAAATTAAGGGTTGACAGGGTTGTAGTTTCTGTGAAGCCTGTATACGAAGATCCATCCTTGCCTATTCCAACTTCTAGTAGACCTAGGAATCTAATACATTTTTTGGCACTGCTAAGAGTGAGGTGGTGGTTGCAAAAACTTAAAAATGGGGAGGTGCCCACCTGCAAGAAGGAAACTTCATGAGTGGTAGAGCAGTGTTGCAGATCTCTCCTCTCCTCTCCTCTCCTCTCCTCTCCTCTCCTCTCCTCTCCTCTCCTCTCCTCTCCTCTCCTCTCCTCTCCCTCCCATCCCCTTCCCTCCTCTTCTCTTCTCTTCCCTTCTTTCTCTCCCTCTCTCTCTCTCTCTCTCTCTTTCACATTCTGAAAAATGGCCACTATGAATGGTGGAGTCATGAAGGCACCAATCCTCAGCAATTACACTGGTGGCAAAAAAAAAAAAGGGGGTAGGTGGGATAGACTTTAGGACTAGACAATGACAATGGGTAAAGGCCTGATATAAAAAATCCTATGATTTACTTCCCAGTAAAGATGGTGGCAGACTGGTAGCCCTGGTCTACTCTCACTGACATCAACATAACAAAAACTACAATATGGAAAGAACAACACAGAGACAAGCTGGGTCTTGTTGATCATTACTGAATCACTAAAAATAATAAGATAAAGAAGTTGAAAAACTATATGGAAAACTGGGAAATGTTATACATATACAAACTATTGTATTTATTGTCAAATTTAAAACATTAATTCCCCAATAAGGAAATTAAGAAAAAACAAAACTAAGTAGTGGTTAAAAAAAAAGTTGAAAACCAAGAAAACACAAAGCAGAACTTGGACTGGGTCTGATGTATTGCACCACAGTAAAAGACTCTGGGTGGGAAGAAGGGTTCCAGTCCTGAAACATGATGGCACAGAAGGCCCTAGAGGGAGTTGAATTGTTATGTGGAAAACTGAGAAATATTGCATGTACAAACTACTATATTTTACTGTTGACTGTAAACCATTAATCCTCCCCCAAAAAAGAAAGAGAGAGAGAGAGAAAGAAACAATCAAACAAGCTGGAAGCCTGGATGAACTAATAACAGCCCAAAATTCAGACAGTGAGGACAGACTCACAATGGAGGCAATAATTTGCTCCCATCTGGGTATCCTGCTTCTGGGTCTTACAGATGTAACAATCTGCCTTATCCAAACAGTGTACTCTGGAAATAGGGTCAAGGGTGTGGTTTAACAGCCATTACTTGTGACTCATAAGTATAATATCAACCATCTTAGAAGTCAGGAATAGAGATAAGGTTATCCAGGGAAAGTTTGTGGAGGACTTCTTGTCAGATGATTTGAATATCCGTAAACTGCAAGTTCTAGAAGAAATTATACCAATAGCAGTACTTCCAAACTCGGTTAATAGGAACAAAGATGAACAGAATAAATGACTAGAACCACAGATGCAAAGCCATGGACCAAGGGGATTCTCTTTGGCAAAAAAAGTGAAGCTGCTCCACTAGGCCAGAGGACAGAGCTTGAAATTACAGAATATTCATCTTGGGTCTTAAAATCTAGTGAAATCTACCCTGCAGGTTGGTGAATTTGCTTTAGAATATTTTACCCTTTTCTTCCTTCCATTTTTTTTTCTCCCAAAATGGGAAATCGTTCCTACAAAAGGTTTACCATTACATCTTGGAAGCAGATATTTTTTTTCTCTAGGTTCACAGATGGAGAGGAATACTGTCCCAAGATGAATCATACCAGAATCTTATCACAGATGATTTAGATGATCTGGCTGCCTGAAATAAAACTTGGAACTTTGTTGCTAATTATATTTAGAAAAGACTCTGAACTTAAGTTGATGCTGGAATAGGTTAAAAACAGTGGTGGGGGGGCGCCTAGGAGTTTGGGAGGCGCCTAGGAGTTTGGGACTTCTGTCAATATGGTAGCAGACTAGCAAATCTTTCTTTCTTTTGCTACCTCCACCACCCCAACAACACACATGAAAAAATCAGCATAGAATTAAGCATGTAATGCTTGTAAAGTGTCACCAGAGAGAGAATCCAGAATCCAGAAAATGAAAAGAGAGATAGTCACAATAAAGGTCAAGACTGGTCCCAGCTCCCAGCTTGTCCACCAGGTGCCTACCCTCCAGGTCTGCCTCCACACACTGTCTCTGTACCTTCACTACCATAGCTCCCTGCATGCAGTCCCTGCACAGACTGCAGGCCTTGTCTTCAAATATAACCAAACATTATGGAAAGATAAAAATAAATCACCTATGATGAATGACCAAGACAGCAGCTTGAAGAAAATTCCAGATTCAACAGAGATTTACAACCTTCTGGTCCTATGTACACTCACTGAATTAAGAAGAATTTTATGGAAAGCTACAAAAAAAAAAATCAAGAAAATTAATGAAGAAATTTATAGATTAAATTCATAAGAGTAATTGGAGGAATAGAGTGCAGTGACTGAGCTACAAACATAACACACACACTGCAGAGGGAAACATCTGCAAAAAGAGAGATGCCAAAGACCAAAGAAAAGAGCAAGAAAATAGAAAATGCACCCCTACCCTGTTCCCCCAAAAAGAAACAGGGGGAAAAAAGCACTAAAACAAATAAAGATAATAAAAGAAAATTTGGAGTAACATTGAAAGGAATGACATTTGCATCATAGAAACACAAAAAAGAGACATAATTCACATTTATAGAAAGATTAGTTGAGAATTTTCCCCACATTAAAGGAAATAGAATTCCAGATCCAAACCCAACTTCACTAAGGCACACAATAATTAAAATGACAAAGATCAAAGACAAAGAGATTCTGAAGGCCGCTAGAGAAAAGCAAAGAGTCATCTACAGGAGAAATCCCGTAAGACAATAGTTGATTTCCTTACAGAAACTCTACAGGCCAGAAAGGACTAGCGGATTTTGAATGGAAGATCTCTCCATCTAAGAATACTTTATCCCATTAGGTTAATATGTTTGAAGAAAGAATGAAGAGGTTTTCAAACAAGCAACAACTAAAGAAACTCATTATCACTAAACCAACCCTACAAGAAAGAGACTTACCTAATATTAAAATTAAAATATAGAAAGCAAAGGAAATAAAGGTCAATTAAAACTAAGACTTGAAACACTGAGGTCAACAAAGGGTTTGGAGAGACACAATTCAACACATAGCAGTTCCCCTTCTACCCAAACTCCAAATGCATGCTCCTTTATTTGTGTTTGTCCCATCCCAATATCTCCAAATTCTTTAAAAAATGTTTTTAATTGTTTCATGAGGTAATGCTGGTTTACTCACCTGTGTGCATGTGTATAGGAGAGAGCATCCAAGGGACTTTGGGGAAGGGATACTGGCATTTTGGTGGAGTACAGCAGGGTAAACTCATTTTGAGGGGTTTAGAAATTGTACTTCTAAAATTAAGTTTGAGCAAGCAAGACAGCCCACTTGGATAGTGCACTTGCTTTGGTATGCACATTACCCCAGTTCAGGCTTGGCCTCCACTGTACTAAGGGAAGCTTTGTGCTGTCGTGTCTTTATCTCTGTCTCCCTATGTCCCTTGTCTCTGTCTATCGGAAAAAAGCCAGCCTGGAATGGTAAAGCCCCAGTGACAACAACTATACACATGCACACAGATGAGTAAACCAGCGTTACCTCATAAAACAAATAAAAACTCATTTTAAAAAGAACTTGGGGTTATTGGGATGGGATGAACATGAATAAAGAAGCACACATTTGGAGGGTGGGTAGAAGGGGAACTGCTATGTGTTGAATTGTGTTCCCCAAATTCTGTACTCCCAGTACAGGTGAATGTGATCTCATCTATAAATAGGGCCTCCTAGATGTAATGAAGTTGAATGAGATCATTTAGGTGGACCCTAGTCAATATGAATGATGTCCTTAAAAGAGGAAAAACTGTAAGACAGACACACACACAGGTAGACTATCATATGATAAGAGAAGTGGAGATGGATGTGAGGGTGATCTGGATGCGACATCTGTCAACCCCTTGACTGCCAGATTTGGCTGATCTGGCTGGCTAGGCAGGTGTCCCCTTCCTCCCTCACCGCTCTATGTGTGTCCCTCCTGAAGCTGCACACTTCCCCAAAAGAGGATGGCCTTTCCCAGTAGAGACAGACTGGTCTTCAGTCGAGGGTATACGGGTAGCTGTGCTCCCCTGCTAGCAACTCCAAACAAGTTCTCAAGAGAAGCAGCGACAGAAGTGATGTGACTGCAAGTCAACGCATGCCAGGAATTGAGCATGGTCTAGCTATACCTTGATTTTGGAGTTTTATTCCTTAGATTGTGAGAGAATAAAATTCTGTTGTACTAAGTCTCTTTGAGGTACTTTGTTGTAGCAGCAGTCCTAAGAAATAAACATACTCCTTAACACTAACTAAAATATATGCTTAACTTAATGTGTATCACATACTGTGCTATGTCCTTTATATTGTTGATTTTGTTTAATCCCCCCCCATGACCTCATAAGGAAAAGAAATAAAATAGCACTATCCCTAACCACTGAATTAAAGTTTCTTTCACATACTGTACTGGCAAAGAGCTTCTAAAGCCCTTGGAATTTTCCATGTCTTGGAAACAGACCTTTGAAACAAGTATTGCTATACTCTTTTTATTTTATTTTATTTTATTTTATTCCCTTTTGTTGCCCTTGCTGTTTTATTGTTGTAGTCACCATTGATGTCATTGTTGAGTCATTCATCCCAAGAAATGGAGAGAGGAGGGGAAGACAGAGAGGGGGAGAGAAAGATAGACACCTGCAGACCTGCTTCACCGCTTGTGATGCGACTCCCCTGCAGGTGGGGAGCTGGGGGCTTGAACCGGGATCCTTACACCACGGTCCTTGCACTTTGCATCACCTGCGCTTAACCTGCTGCGCTACAGCCCAACTCCCCTGCTATACTCTTTATAACATGAGGTATCCTAGGAATGCATCTACCATACGACAGCAAAAGACTGCCAAAGTGTATCACACAGTGTTAAGGGGGGAAGACAGTACTGTGTCAAAAGTACTTTGCAGAGTACTCAATGCCCATGTCTAGTGGAGAAGCAATTACAGAAGCCAGACCTTCCACCTTCTGCATCCCATAATGATCCATGGTCCCAGAGGGTTAAAAAATAGGAAAACTTCCAATGGAGGGGATAGGATACAGAACTCTTGTGGTGAAAATTGTGTGGAATTATACCCCTCTTATCCTATGGTCTTGTCGACCATTATTAAATTAAAAAATTATTTTCTCTGCATTACAAATGAAGAAAACAAGACTTAGAGAGTTAAAAAGACTTGTAAAGGTCATACAGCTAGTAACAGCTAGATCTAGGATTAAAATATTAAGTCGTATGATTCTAAATCTTGTACTTTTTCCATAGGCTAAACCATCTCTTGCTGGCAAAGATTAAAGGTTACTTACAAAACTTCTACAACAAATTGATTCAAGGAAAAAAAAGTGCTAAAGAATCAGATTCCTTTTTTTTTTAATTAAAACAATTTCCAGGTTTATGCAGTTTTACTCTCCCCTAAATACTTACACACAATCAGAGCGTCAATGCAGGTCCACACAAGACATCTAGGTAGGAAATTATTACTTGTATTTTCTAAGACAAGTTTTCAACCCTTACAATAACCTTTCATATTCACAGGTTCTCTATAGTAGAAAATCATACAATTGGTGAAAATCAAATAGAAAGTTTCTATGTCTGAGACATGGACCACATATTGATGACTTTCCTAATTTATTCAATCAATATTTATTGATATTCTGTGTGAGTCTGAATTAGGAAAGGATAGATAGGACTTGAATTGTGTCATTCTAGATGGAATTATAAGCAAATATAAAGTTAACAAAAAGTAGTATGTGGTTATTAGAAGTATGTTAAAAGAAGCCAATTATGTCTTAAAGTTGAAAGAGTCTTTAAAGAAGAGGTGACTTTTGAACCAGAACTCTGAGAATATATCTTATTCCAGAAAAAACAAGAAATTCTAAGAAAGGGATGTAGAAATAATAGTGAAAACTCCTATAGAGTGATACAATGTAAAACCACTGAATGATTTCAGCAAAAAGAAGACCTGGCGTGTAATGACACATTGGGCAAAGTGGGATGCCAAAATAGAAGCAAGGAAAACATTTAGGGAGTTATACAATGATCCAAAAGAACTATAGTAGTGAATCCTAGGATAAACAACGTGGCGATGGGTAGGAGTAAGAGATTAATTAGATATTTAGGGTGAAGTCCTAATATTCACTAGAAATCAACTGGAAATAGATAAGTCATTAAAAAAAAAGTGCCATGTTTTAGAGCTGTGAAAATAGATGAATTAGAATCTGTCAGTCACTGAAATAAGCAACAATGAGCAAACATCAAAATCACCTAAACAGATTTGAAGAAAATATATTAATTCCTATATTCCATTCCTTGGAGATTCTAACTCAATCAGGTTTTAAATTGCTACACAAGATTTTATATCCTGCTAGATTGTCATTCAAACTAGATGGAGGTTTTGAAGTCACTGATGTAGACAAAGTTACTGCCAACTAGTTACTATTTGTTTGCAACCAAATGAACCCTTATGATACAGAAGCTATATGTAAAAGAGGGGTGGTATAGGCCAGCAAAATAGCTCATCTGGGATTTTGCCTACTTTGCCATGTGTCGAGCCAGATTTCTAAAGGAAATGTCAGTTCTGTGGTTTCCTCCTCTTTCTGCCGCACTTTCAATCTGAAACAATAAAAAAGAAAGAAAGAAAAAAGGAGGCAGATGGTGCCACACTAGATTAAATGCACATGTTACAATGTGTAAGGACCTGGATTTGAGCCCCTGCTCCCCATCTGTATGCTTCACTAGTAGATCTATAGGTGTCTATTTCTCTGTCTCGTTCCCTCTCCTCCTCACCTCTCAATTTCTCTCTGTTCTATCCAATAAAAAAAGAGAGAAAAGAAAGGAAAGGAAAGGAAAGGAAAGGAGAAGAGAAGAGATGAGAAGAGAAGAAAGGAAAAGGAAAAGAAAGGAAAGGAGAAGAGAAGAGAAGAGAAGAGAAGAGAAGAGAAGAGAAGAGAAGAAAGGAAAAGGAAAAGAAAGGAAAGGAGAAGAGAAGAGAGGAAAAGGAAAAGAAAGGAAAGGAAAGGAGAAGAGAAGAGAAGAGAAGAGAAGAGAAGAGAAGAGAAGAGAAGAGAGGAAAAGGAAAGGAAAAGAAAGGAAAGGAAAGGAAAGGAAAGGAAAGGAAAGGAAAGGAAAGGAGAAGGAGAAGGAGAAGGAGAAGGAGAAGGAGAAGGAGAAGGAGAAGGGAAGAGAAGAGAAGAGAAGAGAAGAGAAGAGAAGAGAAGAGAAGAGAAGAGAAGAGAAGAGAAGAGAAGGGAAGAGAAATAAAAAAAAAAAAAAGAAAAGAGAGGAAAAAGAAAAAATGGCCTCTGGGAGCAAGCACTAGGCCCCAAGAATAACCCTGTTTTGGGGGTCCGGCACTAGCGCAGCGGGTTACGCACTCATGGCGAAGCACAAGGATCGAAGTGGGGATCCTGGTTTGAGCCCCAGCTCCCCACCTGAAGGAGGATCACTTCGTAAGCAGTGAAGCAGGTCTGCGGGTGTCCGTCTTTCTCGATTTCTCTGTGTCCTATCCAACAACAACGTCAGCAATAACAACAGTAATAACCACAACAACAATGAAACGAGCAACAACAACAAGAAAGCCCCCCAGGAGCAGTGGATTCATAGTGCAGGCACCAAGCCCCAGCAAAATAACCCTGGAGGCAAAACAAACAAACAAAAAAACAGGGCTACTGCTGGGGCTTGGTGCCTACACTATGAATCCACTGCTCCTGGAGGCCATTTTTCCCATTTTGTTGCCCTTGTTGTTTTTACTGTCGTTGTTGTTGGATAGGACAGAGAGAAATCAAGAGAGGAGAGGAAGGAAGAGGGGGAGAGCGACCCCCCCTGCAGGTGGGGAGCCAGGGGATCGAACCAGGATCTTTCCACCAGTTCCTGCGCTTTGTGCCATGTACGCTTAATCCGCTGCATCCTACCGACCAACCCCCACTTTTCCCTTTCTATTTCTTTCTTTTAAAAAAATTTATTTATTATTATTTTTAAATATTTATTTTATTTATTTACTCCCTTTTGTTTTCCTTGTTGTTTTATTGCTGTAGTTATTGTTGTTATTGATGCCGTTGTTGTTGGATGGGACAGAGAGAAATGGAGAGGAGGGGAAGACAGAGAGGGGGAGAGAGAAAGATAGACACCTGCAGACCTGCTTCACCACCTGTGAAGCGACTCCCCTGCAGGTGGAGGGCCGGGGCTCAAACCTTATTTATTATTTTTTAATCAGACCTCTACTCAGTTCTGGCTTATGGTGATGCGGGGGACTGAACCTGGGACTTTGGAGCTTCAGGCATGAGAGTCTCTTTGCATAACCATTATGCTATCTACCCCCACCCTCCCTTTCTATTTCTTTGTCTATCTGAAAATAAGAAGAATGAAGGCTCACCCCTCCTCCCCACAAAACAAATAACAAAAAAAAGAAAAGAAAAAAAAAGACTGGGAATGGCACAGACCTTTATCTCCTGCTGAGAGGTTGACCTCATGTGTAATATGAGACAGCTGATCAAAAATATGCTCTATCTTGTACTGAGATAAACTCTACAAAAAAAGATTTGATATGGGAAATGCAGGATAAAACATAGTTTCTTTTTTAAAATTTTTATTTATAAAATGTAAATATTGACAAGACCATAGGATGAGGGAGGTACAATTCCACACAGTTCCCACCACCAGAACTCTGTATCCCATCCCCTCCCTTGATAGCTTTCCTTTTTTTTTTTTTTGCCTCCAGGGTTATTGCTGGGGCTTGGTGCTTAGACTATGAATCCACTGCTCCTGGAGGCCATTTTTTTTTCCCATTTTGTTGCCCTTGTTGTTTATCACTGTTGTTATTATTGTTGTTATTGTTGTCGGATAAGACAGAGAAAAATCGAGAGAGGACAGGAAGACAGAAGGGTAGAAAAAGACAGACACCTGTAGACCTACTTCACCACTTGTGCAGCGACCCCCCTGCAGATGGGGAGCCGGGGCTCGAACCAGAATCCTTACGTGGGTCCTTGTGTTTTGCACCATGTGCATTTAACCAACTGCACTATGGTCCGATTCCCAGCTTTCCTATTCTTTATCCTCTGGGAGTATAGACCCAGGATCATTATGAGGTACAGAAAGTGGAAGGTCTGGATTCTGTAATTGATTCCCTGCTGAACATGGATGCTGTCAGGTGGATTCATACTTCCAGCCGACAGACCATATATTGTTTGTTTGTTTGTTTCTTTTTTTTTTTTGAGTTTATTTATTTATTCATGAGAAATGACAGGAGAGAGAGAAAGAACAAGCAATCACTCTGGCACATGTGCTGCCAGGGGTTGAATTCGGGACCTCAGGCTTTAGTTTCCAAAGCCTTATCCACTGCACCACCTCCCAAACCACCCCATATATTGTTTTTATAGGTGATAGCCTTCAGTAAATTCAAAAAAAAATAATTGCCTAATTATGAAACAGGAGAGATAGTAAAAGTTACTAACAACCTGTAAGGTCATACAAGTGCATACTGAAAAAAATATCTGTCTTGAGTTAAACCAGTCAATCTGAAAGGAGTGAAAAGAAAATATGGCTTTTCTAAAAGAAGGGAAAAAAAAAGACTCATTCTGCCTAGAGAGCCTGTATAGGAAAGCTTGCCAAGTTGGAAAATTACCCATAGGGGAAAAAAAAAAAAGTATAAGCAAGGCAGAAAGACTGGGCCTACAACTATGATAAGACTGAGAAAGAAGAATTTTGCTTCCTTTCAGGTCCTCCAAAGCATTTCTGTAATGTATTTTCTGATCTGACAAAGCTGGGATACTAACTAGAACTAAGGAAAAGAGTAGTAAAACCTCCCTCCCCCAGGTTCTAATACAAAACAAGTAAATCAGTTTCTTTCTCTTTTGCTTCTCTCTCTTCTTTCTTCTTTCTTCTTCTCCTCCTCCTCTTCCTCCTTCCTCTTCTTCATCCATTAAGGCCAGGTTTCTTTCCTTTCCAACCAGAAAAGTGCTAATATATTACAAGCATTAAAAAAACAGAGCACTGCTTTTTGTTCAAAAGGATAACCAGGGGCACGATTTCAAATTTACTGAAGCATAATCTCATAGATACCTGCTATTTGTTTTTCTAATATTAATTAATTAATTAATTAATTAATTAATTAATTGAGAGAGATGCCAGAATATTACTCTGGTATATGCATTGCCACTAACTGAGCCTGGGGCCTCACCCATGCAAGTCCTGGACTCCACCTGTTAAACTACTGTTTTTTAGCAAGTCTTCCTGATGATAAGGCAAGTTAGGAAAGTACTGGTGCAGGATCAAGTTTAACATTCAAAATAGTTCTGGTTCTGTCCTCCCATACCAGTATAAAATGGCAGTTGATATACCCAGCTAAACAGAGCAACAACATCATGACAATATTTATAACATACCACAAGCTCATCACTATTCCAAAACCACTACATATAATGGGTATGAAAACTTATAAGATACCACCTGTGTTCTTTAACTCATAGAAAAGGCAAGGCCAGGGGCTGGGTGGTGATGCAACTGTCTAAGCACTCACATTACAGTGTGCAAGGACCCAGGTTCAAGCCCGTGGCCCCCACCTGCAGGAGGGGAAACTTCCCAAGCAGTGAAGCAGAGGTGTTTTGTCTCTCTCTCCATCCCTATCTCTCTATGGCCCCCTTCCTCTCTCTGTCTGGCTATCTCTATCCAATAAAGATAATAAAAAAAGAAAAGGCAAGGCTTACAAATATATTGGGGACTGCTAAATCTGTCTGATCAAGACAATAATGTAAAGGCCTTTCATATAGCCTGGGGGTAGAAGCCACAGGATTTTTTTTGCACAACTATTTTATTTAAAAGTCATGTTCTTGCTACTAAAATTAATTTGAAAGCATATATATCACCTTTTAAATGGAGCCCTGGTATTAACTTTTGGAAGCAACTGGATTTAAAACCCCTACAATCATTCCATAAAGCTAGTTCCAAAATATGACCAGTGTATAAATTTCCTCCATTATAAAATAAAAGTGCACACAAAAGAGAAAATTACATGTGATAAAAGTAGCTAATTAATTTGAAATTTGTTTTAACTAACATGTACTGAGCATTTACTATGTAAACATTTACTGTATCAGGCACTTAAATGTAGGCTTTCATTAATAACTAATAATCACAAGCACCTGCAAATTATTAAATTGCCTTAATTGACATTTCTCTTTTTAGCCTAATGGTTTATTTAAATGTTATCATTAGGGGATTTAACATATCAAAAGAAAAACAGTAGTAGTGAGAAGAAAGAAATCAACAATAAACTTGCTTAACACTTTACCAAGTTCAACTAGCAGTTCTCAAGAAGTCAGCTTTGAAGCATTAGTGTCTAGTTTCCCAGAACAAAAACAATACCTTATAGTAAGTATGGCAGTTAACAGAATTTAGCCCAAACACCAGTCTATACTTATTTATTAAGCAAAGTTGCATTAAGCAATTTAGTTGGAGCTATGGCAGTCTGTGGATTAAGAGTTGGAGAGTTTGGGGACCAGACGCTGGCACACCAGGTTGAGCATACACACTACCATGCACAAGGACCAGAATTCAAGCCCCGGTCTCCACCTGTAGGGTGGAAGCTTCACAAGAAGTGAAGCAGTGCTGCAGGTGTCTCTCTTCCTCTCTATCTCCCACTCTTCTCTACATTTCTCTGATCTATACAAAAAAAAAAAGAAAATAAATAATAAGTAAAAACTTAAGGTATTGGGGGGTTTGGAGAACATGTTTGGAACAAGGACAAAGAATATTACTAATTCTGCTGGTGTTTGTTTCATATATTCTCTAATTTCTACAGAGAACATCTGAGGCCATTAGATAATTATTCATATGTCCTTGAAGATAGATTTCTGTAAGTGGTCTCCCTTAGGTGAATGAACAACTGTGACAGATAATGAAGAGTTAGTAGAACTCAAAACTCTGTGACTAAAAGGTTTCTCAAAAAGTTTTATCTTCAAACTCAATCCAGGATTTCTAAATTTATCTCACTGAGAATCATAGTGATTTTATATAATCTTATAAAATATTCACAGAAGAAAAATAACTGTAATCCATTCATATATATATTAATAGTAGTTATTAGTACTTTTAAAGTGTCAGATACCTCAAATAACATAAAACAAGACTATGTGAATGGAATAATCTTTTGTTCATAAAACAAACATGGAGACTTATCTACAATCCTTCTAAACAATGACACCACATTTTCAAACAGACAATACAATTTGACTTTTTTTTTTTCACCTTTAAGTCACCTGATGAACAGGGTTGGATAAGGATTTATAAGATAGCTGTCACACTGAGTACAGTTTCTTTCTCCCCATGCTAGGAGTCTGGGCACCACACATACCACCAAATAAAGTCTTCTTCTCACCACTTTTTTCTTTTCCTTTTTTTTTAATTGGGAGGTTAATGGTTTGTAGTACAGTTGTTGGCATGATTTTTCATCTTGCCACGATAGGTGTCTGCAAAGCACTTTCACCTCCAACTTAGGTCCTTTCCCATTATCATGTATGTACCAGGATCTGAAATCCCCTTTCCCACCATCCCTTTTCTCTATGCTCCTTCCACAGTCCTTTGCTATGGTGCAATAAAAAATTTAAAAAAAAAACCAGTCTAAATTTTACTGTGTTCTCCTTTGTCTTGTGAACTGCTGCCACCATTTTTTACATGTGGTCTTGAGTTCTCTCTGTTGACTAGCACTTGAGAATATTTTTATCACCTCTATAAATAGGATACCAAGGTGGAAAAGGCTTATGACATCTACCCAGTATATACTTTGGCCCATAAATCTTGACAACAGACTGCAACAGCCTGACAATCTCATCAAATAATTCCATCAAACTGGGAAAATTGTATAATGTGTTTTAATAAAAAAGCCAAAGAAGCAGAATCTTAAAAGAATCTCAGCTTTTATTAACAGAGTGCTCTTCCCACCCTCCCCTCAAGGCTTATTACTATGGAGACTGAATTCCAACATGCCATCTACCAGGGCTCCTCTCAGCAAGCTACAATGATCTTCAGAAAGACTACCATTGTGACTCTCACCAGTTTGTAACTTTAATTTTCCACTTCCTACTGATGCAAATCTGTAGTCACAGAATTGTAGTAGGATTGAGGTGCCAAAGGTACAGTACAACCTCTCTCCTGCTCACCAAATTATAGTTCTATACCCTATAAGGCTCCTTTAAAAATGAAAAATATCTCAATTTTATTACAACTTTCTAAAAAGATGCTTTCATTTAAGAAATACAGAAAATCTTCAGACAGTTCAGAATGTCTGTGTATCCTGAAGTTTTCCCTATTAAAATAACTTTTATTAGTATACTTGGCATAATTAATAAACCAATATTGACATATTACTAAGTAAAGGGTATACTTTATTGAGATTTATCTTTTTATTTCTATTTCATTTCATTTTATTTTATTTTTTGCCTCCAGGGTTACTGCTGGGGCTCAGTGCCTACACCATGAATCCACTGCTCCTGTTGACTATCTTTTTTTTTGTTATTGTTGTTGCTGCTATTGTTGTTGTTATTATTGTTATTGTTGGATAGGACAGAGATAAATTGAGAGTAGATGGGAAGACAGAGGGGGTAGAGAAAGATAAGACACCTGCAGACCTACTTACCCGCTTGCAAAGCAACCCCACTACAGGTTGGGAGCCGGGGGCTCTAACTGGAATCCTTGCACTGGTACTCGTGCTCCACACAATGTGTGCTTAACCCAGTGCACCACCGCCTGCCCCCCTTTCCTTTTTATTTTTACTTAATGCTCTTCTTCATTCAGGATAAACACATTACATTTAGCTGTCACGTCTCCTTAGGATCTTCTTATGACCTTGGTAGTTATGAAGAATACTGGTCAGGTATTTGTATAATGTCCCTCTGCTGGGATTTGTCTCATGTTTTCTTATAATTAGACTAGAATTACAGGCTTGAAGAGGAAGACCACTGAAATAAAGTTATTATAACTTCTATGCCAATTTTCATCTGTGAAGTCAGTTCACTCAGGTAAACTAATAAATGTTAGTTGGTTAGGAAGGAAAAAGTAGATATAAATCAATGATTGAGGGATAGCGCAGGAAGCTCATAGTTTATTAAAATACTGACTCCAGCAAGAAAATCTTCATATGTTTGCTCAAATTAAAAAATAACCATGAATGGGAGTTGGGTGATAGTGCATCTGGTTAAGCACAGGTGGCACAATGCGCAAGGACCAATGTAAGGATCCAGGTTCAAGTCCCTGGCTCCCCCTCCCCCCCACAGGAGAGACGTTTCACAGGCGGTGAAGCAGGTGTGCAGGTGTCTGTCTATCCTTCTCTCCCGTCTTCCCCTCCTCTCTCCATTTCTCTCTATCCTATCCAACCACAACAACTTCAATAACAACAACAACAATAACCACAACAATAAAAACAACAAGGGCAACAAAAGGGAATAAATAAATTTTTTTTTTAATTTTTTAAAAAAATAACCATGACTCGTATTTGCTCCAGTGTTTCATTCTCTTCAGGGGTTCCTCTAGTTTACCTACATTGTCTGGTAAAACATTATATTCAGTCAAAAATATATGTTAACTCTTACAAGTAGCCTTTGTCTCCTATATTGACAAAGTCTCAGCATTATATATAACTGTTAGGAGGTCACATGGTAAAATGGGAAGTGTGTCAGGCAGGCCTGGGTTAGAAACTGAGGCCTACCATTCATAAAGTATGACTTTGGACAGGTACCTTTGAGTCTCATTTCTTTTAAGATTTAATTAAGAGAGAAGAGACAGAGAGAGAGAGAGAGAGAGAGAGAGAAAGAGGGAGGGAGGGAGGGAGAGAGAGAGAGAGAACCACTCAGCTCTGGCAGATGTTAGTATCGGGGATTAAACCTGGGACTTTTAGAGTCTTAGGTATGCAAACTCTGTGCTCTAACACTTTCAGCTATTTCCCTGGTCCAGAGACTCAGGTTCTTATTTGTAAAATATAGCTAATAATAACTACAAGCTAGTGGGTGAGAATATACGTTTTCATCTTGCAAATGTCATACAGATACTCAAAAACATGTTAGACAAACCAGGTGCATGCTTTAAATACAATTTAGAATAAGACAGAATATGTATGAACAAAGAGGCTGTGCTGCTTGTTACTTTCACATTGGACAAATTCTGAAACCATTTTACACAACTTCACATTAATTTTTCTTTTGTTTATTCATTTATTGGATAGAGACAGAGAAATTGAGAGGGAGGTAGAAAGACAAAGAGTCACCTACAGCACTGCTTCACCACTTATGAAGCATCCCCCCTGGAGGTGAGGACCAGGAGCTTGAACCCAGATCCTTGCTCAATGTAATACATGTACTTACTGCAGTGTGTTATCTAATCCAGCCCCTCATGGCTTAACATATTTTCAGGTAATTAATAAATGACCCAGTATAATAGGTTTTCATATGTCTAATGATTCTTCCATCAGGTTTCTTGAACCAAAAGTCTAGAAAATAAAACTTTAGTTTTTATGACCCTGAAAAAAAAAAAAAAACATGTCCCTTCTTTAGACTTCAATTTCTTCACCAAAAAGACTTAGTAGTCACAGAACTTGAGATTTGGAAGAAATCTTAGCTATCAGCAATATCTAACCTCTTGCCTAGTTTATATAGAGCCCACGAATGTCATACTGGGGATTAAACTGAGACTCTGAATCATACAGCCATAATTCTTTCCACACAATATGCTGTCTAAAATGCCTCTGGGGGTTGGGTAGTAGCATACCTGCTAGACAGTACACACATTACTATATAAAAGGACCTGAATTCAAGCCCTGGGTCTCCAAATGCACAGGGTAAACTTCACAAGTAATAAGGCACTGCTACAGCTTTCTCGCCCTATCTCCCACATCCTTCTCAATCTCTTTCTGACCTAAAAAAAAAAAAGAGAGAGAGAGACCTCAGGAATGGTTGACTCATCATGCAGGCACCAAGCTCTAGTGTTCACCCTGATAGCTATAAATGGGTATGTAGACAAAAAGAAAATGTCTGGAGTCGGACAGTAGCATAGTGGGTTAAGTGCAGGTGGTGTAAAGCTCAAGGACTGGCATAAGGATTCTGGTTCAAGCCCCCTGGCTCCCCACCTGCAGGGGAGTCGCTTCACAAGTGGTGAAGCAGGTCTACAGGTGTCTTTCTCTCCCCCTCTCTGTCTTCCCCTCCTCTCTCCATTTCTCTCTGTCTGATCCAGCAACGATGACATTAATAACTACAACAATAAAACAACAAGGGCAACAAAAGGGAATAAATATTTTTTAAAAAAGAAAATGTCTTTTCTTGTCTATGAATTGGAGACTAAAATACTAATCTTTAGAATTCCATCCAGATCTGAAAACCCATAATGCCAATAATAGCCTAACTTCTATCATCATTTAAACGAGAAGATATAGAAACATAAATAAAATTGTCAACAAATCCGTCAGCATTTTAGAGAATCACTAATATAGATTGCAGTGGATTAATTTTATAAAAACTAAAATCATTATATATGGTATCTCAAGTACTTAAATATAGAATTCATTTTGAATGGTTTCCATGACTCCATCTTTTTCATAATTAAGTCAATTATAATCACTGGCTTAGAACTAGTGGTTTGAATAAATCACTACTATTCTGAGATGTCCATATCTCTACTATCTCAGTAATTCCTTACTGTATCTCAGATTTAGAGCACAAATATTTTTTTCAAATAAAATTGCTTTATTGTAATCAAAATTCTGAAATTGTCTCCTCATGGCACCCATTGGTTGTAAAGATTTTTAAAAAATATTCATTGATTTCTTTGTAGTATTCCTACATTCAAGAGGCTACTCCCACCCACCCCCACCTTCCTTCCTTCCTTTTTTCCCCCTACAATGTAGTAATTGAGAAGAAAGCATATGGTCAGGAGCATAGACTTGGACCTAAAGTGTCAAAGTTCAAGTCCCGGTTCTAAAATCTGCTATCCTTAAGACCTTGCACACATCACTTGCATGTACCTATTTCTATATCATGGGATATTAGATGAATTTCTATGTATAATACTTTAGAGTAAAAGTTATACTTGTTATTGTTGGTTCCTTTCTTATCTCTTGATACTACAACTGAGGGATTATATCCATTGTAATCCATTGGAAAGGATTTTTTTTCTTCTTTTTATTCTTTATATGGTGGATTCTTTTTCAGCTTCTAGGAATGTTAAAATGTCCAAATATTAAGAAATGTTGGCTGCCTCCTCTGAACTTCAATTTATTACTTTGCCTTGCCTCACTTAATGCCTTGTAATTTAGGCAAGCATGGGGAAAAAAATCATTTCTACCAGCAGAACTTAAGTCTCTTCAAGGTATTTAGAGCTAATACTTATTTTGCACCTATAAAGTATCAATTGCTTTTCCAGTATATACTAAACAGCACTTCAACTAGTCTTTGTGACACCCTATTACAGATAAGGACACTTGATAGTCACAGAGGCTAAACAATCTGTTTACAGTCCAAAGCCTAGTAAGTTTCAGAGCCCTGATTTGAATCTTGGTCTTTCTGACTCCAAAGCCTAAGTTGTGCCCACTATGCCCTATTCCCAGAAACCATGAGTTCCTTCCTTGCTTCATCTGTTTCCTATCCACTCATGAGAGAAAGAACCTCATTGCCTTTTGTCATTAAACATTAGCAGAAATAATTTCATATAGGGTACCTGTCCTAATTTCCAGAGCAAACAAGTGGTTAATATGTTTCCTAAATAAATATGAGGAAACCAAATCTTCTCCCCTCCCCCCCCCCCCCCCCCGAGAGAGCGAACGCAGTCCCCCACTATCACAAATTATGCAGTCGAGGAAACCAAAACCTTCTTTAAAGAAAAAGTAAAAACAAAAATCATTTTCTGTGTGTGTGTGTGTGTGTGTGTGTGTGTGTGTGTGTGTTTAAAAACTCCTTTCTTTGAGGTTGACACCATCTCGCTGTTATCACTCACTTTCTACTCCTTTCCATCTGCCATTACCACCCTGCAGGTGAATATGATACATTCATTGCACCTGGGTCACAATTGTCATCTTTTCCCCATGTCCAAGCATCTTAAATTGCCTCAATATGCACATAAATGACTTATTCAATAAAATGGCCTTACAGCTCCTTGTCATACTCAACTCCTCTGTTATACTTCAGCTACCCACACAGAGGCCCAATTGTCACCTAGAACAGATCCACACCAGACAATAACTCCAATATTACTTTCTGACGACAATCACCATTTTTCTTACTTCCACTGCATCTATTCGTTGAACTCACTCAAGAAATCACAAAATCTTCAAGTCAAAACTTGAACTCAACATCAAAACTGTCCTGCCTCAAATGTCACCATCATCCCTATAGTCAGCCAAGTTAAAACCCTAGTCACCGGGAGTCAGGCAGTAGCGCAGGGGGTTAAGTGCACGTGGCACAAAGCGCAAGGACCGGTGGAACGATCCCGGTTCGAGTCCCTGGCTCCCCACCTGCAGGGGAATCCCTTCACAGGCGGTGAAGCAGATCTGCAGGTGTCTATCTCTCCTTCTAGCTGTCTTCCCCATCTCTCTCCATTTCTCTCTGTCCTATCTAACAATGACGACATCAATAACAACAACAATAATAACTACAACAATAACATCAATAACAACAATAAAAAAAGACAAGGGAAACAAAAGGGAAAATAAAATAAAAAATTAAATTAAAAAAAAATTAGTCATCATGATGGACTCTTCACCTTCTCATCTGCACAATCTACCATAAATAATGCCTCACGGATTTTCTAGGCTTCATTCCTTTATCCTGATTATGAACATATTTTTTAAAAATAATTTATTTTAATGAGAGAGAGACACCAGAGCACTGTTCAGCTCTGTTTTAGGATGGCGCTGGGGTATGAGCCAGAGTCCTCAGAACCTCAGGCATGAGTCTTTTACACAACTATTATGCTCTCTCCCCAGCCCTAGGATCAGATTTTTAAAGCACTACTGTACTGTGTCTGATAAAAATCTTCTCAGGGATTAAAATCACTGAGTTAAAAATAATGGAATTGTTTTCAAGACTCTGATCAAAGTCTATCATGATACGGTTCCTGGGCGCCAGGCGGTGGCGCAGAGGTTCAAGCGCACATGGTGTGAAGCACAAAGCCTAGCCTAAGGATCCAGGTTCAAGGCCCTGGCTCCCCACCTACAGGGGGTGTTGCTTCATAGGCAGTGAAGCAGGTCTGCAGGTGTCTATCTTTCTCTCCCTCTGTCTTCCCATCCTTTCTCCATTTGTCTCTGTCCTATCCAACAACAATAACAACAATCCTACTAACAACAATAATGATAACAGCAATGATAAACAAGGGCAACAAAAGGGAGGGGAAAAGAATATAGTTCCTGCCTATATTTCTACCCTCCCAACTTCGCATTTACATTGTCATTGGCATATTCCTTTTTTAAAAGTTAGCAATTTAAAAAAGTTATTTGGGGGCTGGGTGGTGGCACACCTGGTTGAGTGCACATGTTACAGTGCATAAGGGCCCAGGTTTGAGCCCCTGGTCCCTACCTGAAGGGGGAAAGCTTCATGAGTGGTGAAGTAGTGCTGCAGATGTCTCTCTGTCTCTCTCCCTGTCTATCACTCCTTCCCTCTCAATTCCTGGCTGTCTCTATCCAATATATAAATAAAGATAATAAAAAAACTACAAGAAAAGCCTAGATCAACTAATATAACTGAATGGCATATATTTTTAAAAGTTATTTTATTTGATACGACAAAGAAAAATTGAGAGGGAGAAGGAAAAGGGAAGGGGTGGGACAGGGATGAGGGGCACTGCAGCATTGCTTTCCTCCTGCAGATAGGGACCTGGAGCTTAACCCTGAGTCCTTTCACATGGTAATACAAGCACTTAGCTAGGTACACTACAACCAGCCCCTCACTGTCATATTCTTAGCAGTGGTTATTTATGCAATCCATTCCCTTCAACACACACACACACACACACACACATATATGTATATATATATATATATATATATAAAGATTTTATTTGTTTATTAATGAGAAAGATAGGAGGAGAAAAAGAACTAGGTATCATTCTGGTACATGTGCTGCTGGGAATTGAACTCGGGACCTCATGCTTGAGAGTCCAGTGCTTTATCCATTGCACCACCTCCCCGACTACCCTTCACCATATCTTAAAGATGACGCTCTTTAAGAAATTTTGCCTGAGTCAAACTCCTACCTGAGATTTGTACCATGTTCTTCCCAATGCTTTCCTCAAACCCTAAACTAGCCTAAGCATGTTCACCTTAGGGATAATCACAGCATAATATTTACAGTTCACAGTTTTAATTCTTAGATGACCTATTTCAGCTCCATAATAAGGAGAAATGTATCTTATTCATTTTTGCATACCCAAACACACTACCATAGCATAGTGTGTCTAACAGCAAATACATAAGTGAGTGAAGCTTAGAATATCTTCTGTTTAGGACATACAATTGTGAATGAACCTTTTTTTTTTTTCCTTTTCTTTTTTTTTCTTTCTTTTTTTTTTTTTTTTTTTTTTTTGCCTCCAGGGTTATTGCTGGGACTTGGTGCCTGCACTGCGAATTCCCTGCTCCTGGAGGCCATTTTTTTTCTTTTGTTGCCCTTGTTTATCGTTGTTGTTGCTGTTGTTGTTATTGTTGTTACTGCTGTCATTGCTGTTGGATAGTCATTGAGAAATGGAGAGAGAAGAGGAAGACAGAGAAGGGGAGAGAAAGACACCTGCAGGGGGAGTTGCTTCACAGGCGGTGAAGCAGGTCTGCAGGTGTCTATCTTTCCCTCTCTCTGTCTTCCCCTCCTCTCTCCATTTCTCTCTGTTCTATCCAACAACGACGACAATAATAGTAACTACACCAATAAAACAACAAGGGCAACGAAAAGGAATAAATAAATATTTAAGAAAAAAAGAATCAGTTCTGACTACCAATATATACTCATCTATGTTACAGAAACGATGAAATTTTACTTGGAATTCAATCAGGGTCCCAGATACAAGCGTGGCATTTTACTTATATCACATCTCCGGTGGGTTTTAAAAAAACTTCTAACATTGTAGGGTCACTTAAGCAGCCATCTAAGATGTTAGTAAAAGAGGCTTTTTTTTTTTTTTAAGTGACTGCAAATGCCTAGGTTAAGTGATAAAAAAGTTTTAAAATGCTGGTAAAAGATCAATAAAAATGTCATAGTAATTCTGGGTCTTCTGCTGGCCGCTAGACATACAGCACAGAGTTCAATGTAATATCGTGTTTTCCCTATCCAGCTAAACATTTAACTGCAGTCTGGTAGCAAACTAGATCTCAACCTTTTTTCCTGATGAAGAATAATGTTATGTGATGCGTTGTAACACTCTCATACATATTAACTCATCTGATAGTAAAAAATCTATAAACATCATTCAAACAAAAGAAAACCCAGGAATTTACACAAAATAGAATCTCTTTTAGTTTGTTCAAAGATTACTAGGTTTTCTTCCTTTTCATTTTTTTTTTTTAAGTTTGAAAAAGCACAGAAATGAGAGAGGATAGAGCACTGTTTATAAAAGCAGGTCAATCTTCGGAGAGAAGTTGCTTCCTAGAGAAACATGACAGATTTTATTTCCTTTTAAAGAAATTCTCCTGTAACGGGGCAAACCTGAGCTCACTCAAAGGAGGGGGTCAGAGAACCCCGAGCTGAACGGTAACTGGATGATCTGGGATCAGTGAAAAGAGCCCTTGTCCATAATGGTATCAAGCGCTGGGAAGAATGGGAGGTGTTCTGTACATATAGATTAAAAGGAAAGAACAGAAAGAAAGAAAAAAAAGTTCTAGGAGAGAACGAGTTTCCCTGGAAGAGACTGGTTTCCCATCCTGAGAGAAGTGTTCAAACAACCGGCCGGCCAAATTAATCTGGGTAGAATCCGACATTTCCAAAGCTAGTAGGCTTGGGGCCGGCAGAAGGGGGACCTCCGGAGACGCCCAGGGGCCCGCCGCCTCCCCAACCCCGGGTTTTCCGCGCGCAGGGCGGCCCGCGGCGACGCCCACGTGTCCAGCCGGCCGCTCAGGTCGGAAGCCGGCGCCGCCACCCCCAGCCCAGCCGCGTCAACCGCTGCCGCGCGCCTCCCGCCTCCCGCCACCCGAGCTGCCCGGGGCGGCCGCCCACAGCTGCGGGCCCCGCACCCCCGGCCTCCGTTTGGGTAACGCCGCCTGCAGACCTCGGTCCTCGCCGGCCCTGCCCCGGGACCCCGTGCTGGCGGGGACACACTCTGCTCTCCAGTCCGAGCTGACAGACTCCCGCCACAGACTGACAGCCACTCCGCATCAGCCTCTGGAGCAAAGACAACACCGCTCCCCCGCCGGCCTGGAGCGAGCGACCCCCGCCCGCCGCCCCGCGATGCCGGCCCTCAGCGGTCCCCCCGCCCTCGGTTCTCCCGCGCCAGGCCCGCCGGCTGGTCGCCGGGCCCGCGGGGGCTCCGGGCGGTGCTGACACCGCGGGCAGAGGCCGCGGCCGCGCTCCGACCACTGACAGGCCGACCTGCCGCGACAGCGGGACCGACAGTCCGACAGCTGGGCCCGGAGGGGCGGGAGCGGCGGTCGGCAGGTTCCCGCGCCGCCTTCTCGCCCCGGGCGGCCCCGGAGGCCGCGGCCCCTCAGGGCGCGGGTTTCTCTGGATCGCGGAGGCGGCGGCCGAGGAGCTTACCTGCAGGCGCAGCGGAGGCGCAGGACCGCTCACTCCCTGCCCGCCGCCATGTTTCCGCTGCGCAGGGAGCGAAGAAGGACGCGCGAAGGGGGCGGGCGGCGGGGGGCTAGATCGCGGTGGCGGCGGCGCCGGCTGAGGGGCGGGGCGGGGCGGGGGCTCCCCGGCCACGCCCCCGCCGCGAGGTGGCGCGCGCCTCCGCCGCGGGCTCCCGCTGGGGGCCGGGTGGGACGGGGAGGGCGCCGCGGAGCCCAATGGCCGGGCTAGCAGGGGTCACCTCCCACCCTCCACCTGCGGGGCCCTGGACGCACCCCCCCCCCCCAACACACACACACAGCTCTCTGAGCTCGCTCTCAGGGATGAGTAGTCTGAGTCTAAAGAGGCCTGGGACCTCAGGTTCAAAGCTTGCCCCCACAGGCGCAGGGAAGAGGATGGGCCCCAGAACTGTCTGATCCGGGCTGCAGAGGCTGCTTGTCAGGCTGAGGTGCAGGGTGTCACCTCGTGGGATGGGCGGGCGCTCCGGGCCTCAAATCCAGGACCTGATGGATGATCTTGAATGAGTCACCTTATTTTCCTACCCTGGAGCTGTTATTCTTAGGCTGATTGCTCCTAATTCAGAGGTGTGAACATAAATTAATACTTGCAAAGTCTACGGAACTGTGCGGGGACCTATCTAGTACCGTTCACTATGTGGAACTTCCCAGGGTCCCTTCATTGTTTTATTTTATTCCACAAGTACACACAGACACACACACACACAGACACACACACACACACACACACACACACACACACACACGCTGGGCTTTTGAAGGTGCCTTTTTGAAGGAGCACATGCAGGTTCATTCTTTCAGTGCCTTTAGCACTCTTAACTGTATGCTCTTTTCTGGTTAAGGGCCACCGGCCACCGGCCGTCGGCCACCTCCACCTTGGATCATCCCGATTTTAGGCTTGAAGAAATTTAAGATTTGAGATGTGAAGCTTCTTTTCCAGGATCGCCCAATTATTTATGATTGATTGGAGATTTCCTCTCCAGCCTGTCTGACATTGAACTCTGTTCTGTCTGTAGAGCTGTCAGCTCTGTTGGGGTTGTTCAAAGGTAAACAGGTTCACACACTTCAGAGGGCTCTTAGAGTGAGTCTATAAGGCAGAGGGAAGGGTTTGTCAGAGGCACAAAGACACAACAATGAACTGGCTGTGTGACCCTTGTGGTAGGGGTATGGGAGAGTTATGGATGAAGCAGAAATGAAGGTTGATGATGCTCCTGAAGTTAAACTTGTGCAGAAGAAGCCTGGAACATGAAGGAAGTTCTCTTGTGTCTAGAATGACATTGCCTCCTTTTGTAGGTCACCTTAGACTTTATAGGTTACTGGTTTTCACAGTGTGGCCCTAGGGCCCCTGACATCCTCCAAATCCTTTCAGAAGTCTCTGAGCCCCACACCTATGGACATCTAATCTTTGACAAAGGGGCTCAGACTATTAAATGGGGAAACCAGAGTCTCTTCAACAAATGGTGTTGGAAACAATGGGTTGAAACATGCAGAAGAATGAAACTGAACCACTGTATTCACCAAATACAAAAGTAAATTCCAAGTGGAACAAGGACTTGGATGTTAGACCACAAACTATCAGATACTTAGTGGAAAATATTGGCAGAACTCTTTTCCACATCAATTTTTAATTAAAAACATCTTCAATGAAACAAATCCACTTACAAAGAAGACTAAGGCAAGCATAAACCTATGAGACTACATCAAATTAAAAAGCTTTTGCACAGCAAAAGAAACCACTACCCAAACCATGAGACCCCTCACAGAATGGGAGAAGATCTTTATATGCCATACATCAGACAAGAGTTTAATAACCAACATATATAAAGAGCTTGCCAAACTCAACAACAAGACAACAAATAACCCCATCCAAAAATGGGGGGAGGACTTGGACAGAATATTCACCACAGAAGAGATCCAAAAGGCCAAGAAACACATGAAAAAATGCTCCAAGTCTCTGATTGTCAGAGAAATGCAAATAAAGACAACAATGAGATACCACTTCACTCCTGTGAGAATGTCACACATCAGAAAAGGTAACAGCAGCAAATGCTGGAGAGGGTGTGGGGTCAAAGGAACCCTCCTGCACTGCTGGTGGGAATGTCAATTGGTCCAACCTCTGTGGAGAACAGTCTGGAGAACTCTCAGAAGGCTAGAAATGGACCTATCCTGTGATCCTGCAATTCCTCTCCTGGGGATATATCCTAAGGAACCCAACATATCCATCCAAAAAGATCTGTGTACACATATGTTCTTGGCAGCACAATTTGTAATAGCCAAAACCTGGAAGCAACCCAGGTGTCCAACAACACATGAGTGGCTGAGCAAGTTGTGGTATATACACACAATGGAATACTACTCAGCGGTAAAAAATGGTGACTTCACCATTTTCAGCCAATCTTGGATGGACCTTGAGAAAATCATGTTGAGTGAAATAAGTCAGAAACAGAAGGATGAATATGGGATGATCTCACTCTCAGGCTGAAGTTGAAAAACAAGATCAGAAAAGAAAACACAAGTAGAACCTGAAATGGAATTGGCGTATCATACGCACCAAAGTAAAAGACTCTGGGGTGGGTGGGTGGGAGAATACAGGTCCAAGAAGGATTCAGAGGACCTAGTGGGGGTTGTATTGTTATATGGGAAACTGGGAAATGTTATGTATGTACAAACTATTGTACTTACTGTTGAATGTAAAACATTAATTCCCCAATAAAAAAAATCAGAAAAAAAAAGAAAGAGAGAGAGAGAGAGAGAGAAAAGGGGAGGAATAGAGAAATCAGTTATGGGTTTGAACCTGAATTAAAAAAAAATTAGTAATGAAAGCTTGTTTGTCTCAAGCATCTTCTCACCTACTGGGATCTCACTTCTGACTGTTCCAAGGTCCAGAAACATCTTCTGTTTTGGCAGTGCAAATTCTACTACTGAGAAATCCCACCAGAATAACTGTTGGTATAAAATTATCTCTTTACTTCTCTTTTTGTTTGTGGATACTGCAAGTGGCTGTAAGGAAGAAAGCAATGCAGTAAAACCTATGCCAGGACAGAAAAAAAAAAAAAAGGAGGGGGGGATGGCCACCGTATCAAAAGATTTGTGTTGCAGGCATCCAGCTCCAGTAATAAGACTGGTGGCAATAAAAAAATAAATAAATGAATAAGTCGCTGAGTTCAAACTTATTTTAGGGGCCAAGTGTGCCCGTGGCACACCAGGTTAAGTGCACACATTACAGTGCATAAGGACGTAGCACAAGGGGAAAGCTTTAGGAGTGGTGAAGTAGGGCTACAGATGTCTCTCTGTCTCTTTCCCTCTCTATCTCCCCTCCTCTCTTAATTTCTCTGTCTCTATCCAATAATTAAATTTTTTAAAACTTATTTTAATAGCAATGCTGAACCTAATTTGCTCTTTTCACTCATATTTCCTCATGATTGTATGGTGAAGTTTTCTGTGGATTATAAGACTTAATAATATTGCAATAAATTAATGCAAAAACAGATTTTAGAATTCAGCTGTCTTCTTTTAAGCCAGGCACTAAAGAGATTTACACAAATGTAGAAACACTCTCCTCATTAATTTTTGTTGTGGGAAATTATTTTTCATTAAAGTTATTTCTAATTAAAATGTATTTATGTTTGACGTAATGGGGTGACTGAAATTTTTAAACAAATTAATGAAATTTTAAAAACATCACAACTTTAATTTCTAACATAGTAAATAATGTTAACAGTGAACATAAACAGACTTTTGCAACCTGGGAAGTGGTATGGTAGCATAGAACTTTAGAGCACGAGGTCCCAGAGTTTGACTGCTGGCATTGCAATTGCATATGCCAGGGTGATGCTCTGATTCCTGTCTCTCTCTCTCTTTCTCTCTCTCTCTCTCTCTCTCTCTCCCCTCCCTCTCATGTTAATAAATAAATCTTTTTAATTTTTTTTAAAAGACTCTCTTCAAGATTCTTAATGATTTCTACCAAGAGGAAGGGATCCTGAGACCAAAAGGTTTATGAATGCTTGCCAGAGGCACAAGAATTACTTAATCAGATTTGCATTTCAGAAAGAGCTTTCAAGACCCAAGCCAAGCCTCCAGGGATGAGTTCTCTAGGCACAGGCTTTCCAGGCAGAGGAAAAGAAATTGGAAAGTGAAGGCTTTCATAGAAATAGAGACAGGACCCTGGGATGTTTTGACTCTGCTCTTTCTTTCTTTCTTTCTTTCTTTATTTATTTATTTTTTATTTAAGAAAGGATTAATGAACAAAAACATAAGGTAGGAGTGGTACAACTCCACACAATCCCCACCACCCAATCTCCATAACCCACCCTCTCCCATGATAGCTTTC
Source organism: Erinaceus europaeus (assembly GCF_950295315.1). Lineage (NCBI taxonomy): Eukaryota > Metazoa > Chordata > Mammalia > Eulipotyphla > Erinaceidae > Erinaceus > Erinaceus europaeus. Next base: position 65,646,553 of record NC_080174.1, on the reverse strand, counting down.
CCATTCTCTAGCCCTCTGGGAGCATGGACCCAGGGTCATTGAGGGTTGCAGAAGGTAGAAGGTCTGGCTTCTGTAATTGCTTCCCCGCTGAACATGGCCGTTGACTGGTCGGTCCATACTCCCAGTCTGCCTCTCTCTTTCCCTAGTAAGGTGTGTCTCTGGGGAAGCTGAGCTCCAGGACACATTGGTGGGGTCTTCAATCCAGGAAAGCCTGGCCAGCATCCTGGTGGTATCTGGAACCTGGTGACTGAAAAGAGAGTTAACATACGAAGCCAAACAATTTGTTGAGTAATCATGGATCCCAAGCTTGGAATAGTGGAGAGGAAGTGTTAGGGAGGTACTCACTGCAAACTCTAGTGAACTTCTGCTTTCAGGTATGTATTTTGCAGTAGTTTATAGATACGTGTGAACATAAGCTCTCTCTCACAGAAACTGGTGTATATCTAGGTTATGGGACTTTGTTAGAAAGTGAACTACCTGAGATGAAATTAGAGTGTACTATAAAAGGAAAGATCTCACCCGAGTAATGAAGCTGAAGGGTTGTCATTCCACATGTGAAGTCTCTGGACACAGTCTGAGGTGAAGCATGTTGAGGTGGCAATCATTGCATTGGTTAGGTTGTGATCGGCGGATGCAATATTATTTGGTTTGGATTGGGAGACGCATACAGGAAAGTGGGCCCTATCCAAGGGTTCCAGGACTGGGGGAAGTAGGGGCTCTATAGTGGAGATGTGAGGTTCCTGCTGTCTTAGGGTTCAAAAAGACAATCGATAGTTAATGTTATCATCACATTATTTGGTAATTGGGTTAACTTTGAAAAGTCCTTTTGTTATGGTTTGCTGTACAGTAGTACCCAGTATCTTGTATATAGCTGTGCTATTGGATGCTTCTAATCTACTTGGTCTAGGCTTTTGAGAGAGTCCGCATATCAAATACACAGCTTATATATTAAAAAGATTCAGTTTGTGTTTTGAGAAACTTTGAGACATACAACTGATGGGAAAACTGGGTCGAAACATGCAGAAGAATGAAATTGAACCACTTTATCTCACCAGAGACTCTGCTCTTTTTATTCCTAATTTGGTACCACCTCACCACCTGACAGGTAAGTAAGTACCAGGGTGGTATTTCATATCTTTATTTTTCACTCAGCCCTATATGACAAGGATTTTGCTCCTATTTGCTGTGGATGTTTCATCATTTGACAACTTGAAACAACTTAAAAATTTTTTTTTTTTTAAATTTCAGATGGGTGGACACAGAGAGAGGAAAGACACCATAATACTAGAGTTTACTCCCATGTGGAGAAGGGGCTCAAACATGGGCTGTGTATATGGGGCCCAATTTTAAACTCCTTTTCCAGGCTGGAAGATCCTTTTGAACAGGAACTTGGTTCACACCTGTATTTCCAATCACAAAAGGTTTTATGTGAAGGAGGCATCCCTGCATCTTCGCTGAATTAACTGAAGTGTCATAGTATCTTTTGGGTTCCTCCTCCTCCTCCTCTTCTCTGTTGTTGCCACTTCTCTTCCTCCTTTTCATCTTTTGATCTACATTAATAGACTTCTGATAATTTCAGGAAGAATTGTTTCTTCATTGAACAACATGAATGTAGTTATTTGATGATTGAATGTTTTACTTCTTTTTTTTCTTATTCACTTTCTCCTCCTCCTTCTTCTTGATGTAAGGGATTTTAAATCCAAGGGGTAGGTAGAGAATGGATATAGGTCTTGGTAAGACACCTGGAAAGTGTATCTGGGCAGGAATAGATAACACAATGGTTACTCAGAGATGCTCATCTGAGGCTCCACAGGTTCAATCTCCCATACCACCATAAGCTAGGGTTGAGCAGTGCTCTGGGGAAAAAAAGTATATCTGTGGAAAAGTCAAGGACTACACGGAAGGAAACAGATGAATAAGTTAGGATGTATTTAAAAAAAAAAATAATGATTATTGGCAGTCCCAGGTTTTCTGTTTTATTTATTACATTAAGGAATAAACCTGGTGGAGTCCCCCATAAGGGACAGCAGAAAATACCAACTATTCTGGACTAATAATGAGGACAGTATTTTACTTTTTCAATACTTAAGTGGACAGTAACCCAGCAGGAGAAAGAGGAAAAAATGGCTTGTGGTGCTTACAGTGCAGGCAGTGATGGTGGTAGGGATGGGGACTGAAACATCTCAAGGCTCTTAATCGGCTTGAGGTGGACGTCTCTTCTTTCACACCTTCTGGCTCTTGGTCTTTTGTAGCTCTTTTTCTGCTTCAAGACTGTCCAAGATCCCTAACTAGGGAGGTTAGATATTTCATTTGTTTATGATCAGAAATTTGGCAACACAAGAATGGCTGGAAATTTTCTGACCTAATACATCAGGATTCCTGAATTCCAGAAGCAATAAGGAATATGCGATAGCAAGGTGAGTTCAAAACGCAAGCCTGGATTTAGCGGAAAGATGCTGGCTAGCCAAAGTGATGCACAGTGTCAGTGATCCTTACATGATGAATTTTTCTCTAGCTCCTCCTTCCGACCACTTTGCTCAGGTCCATATGTGTATGGAGGACTGGTCACTTGGTCAGTCATTGAAGGCTTACTGTGTAAGAACCTTGGAAGAGACACCAATATAGCATAGCACTACCTCTCAAGAATCTGGATTCACCAAAGTAAAAGACTCTGGGGTGGGTGGGGATTGGGGGGGAGAATACAGGTCCAAGAAGGATGACAGAGGACCTAGTGGGGATTGTATTGTTATATGGAAAACTGAAAAATGTTTTGTATTTCAAACTATTGTAATTACTGTCAAAAACATTAATTCCACAATAAAGAAAAATATATATATATAGAATCTGGAGATGGGTAAGGCAGAGGTGGTACACAGGCGGAGGGGCCGGTGGGAGGGCAGAAATACAGTCTGGAAGGCTGGACAGTGGTGCAGCAGGTTAAGCTAACACGGCGCGTGTATATAAATACAATTAACTATTTACCATGTTGATCTGACCTGGAGTCCATATCTATTCATATTTAGCACAGGAGCCTGTTTAAATTCCGAGTCCTTGTCAGTCAGTGTTTACAGTCCATGGTCACTGCTGGGAACATTCTAGGCTGTACTCATTTTAGGACCAGTTTTCCTCAAGTGGCAGAGTAGGCTGACCCAGCCTCTCTTCAGAGAGTGGGGTAGTCTCTACCAATGGTAGTTCATAGCGAGGGTACAGCCCTGAAGAAGCCCACAAGAGGGATTATAATGATGTTCCTGAGGAAGTGATCAGTGATGGTGGAGAGAGGGCTCTAATAGTGATCTAGACCCATCATATTTGTGTGGGAATCCTATAATTCCCTAACTAGGACCCCAGGTGATGGGGTTGTCTGGTATTGACCAAAAAGGCCATCATTAAGTGAGCCAGTCTCTTGCCCTTATCCATCTTTTTTAATCCTTTCTTTATCTGACAAGCTTAGGCTTTCTTCCAGTTAATAGAGCATTGAGTGTCATTTATGGTATCCAATAAATGGTTTAGGTTTATGAGGGTCTGGTCTGAAGTTAGGGGGGAAATACACCAAGCATTTTAATGGGGTCCAAGCTAACCTTGAGTTTTACTGCATTTACTTGTTTGGTGATTCTAATAAAGGTTGTCATAGGGACAATAATTATCCTTTAGTTGATATTAATTTTTTGCCAGTATATCTCTTGACTAGCTGTCTACAGTTTTTCTTTCTTTCTTTCTTTCTTTCTTTTTTTTCTTTTTTCTTTTTTTTTACCAGAGCACTGATTAGCTCTGGCTTATGGTAGTATTGGGGTTTGAACCTGAGGCCTTGTAGCCTCAAGCATGAGAGTCTCTTGGCATAATCATTATGCTATATACCCCTGCCTACAGTGTTTCTTTTAAAGATTATTGGGAGTGATAATAATGCAGGTGCTGTCAAAAGAGATTAAGAGATGTATCTTACTTTCTTTTATTATTGGATAGAAACAGAGAGACATTGAGAGAGAAGGGGAGACAGAAAGGGAGAGAGACAAGAGACACCTGTAGCTCTACTTCACCACGTGTGAAGCTTTCCCCCTGCAGGTGGAGACTAGGGGTTTGAACCTGGGTCCTTGAGCACTGTAATGTGTGTGCTTAACCAGATACCACCTGGCCTATCTTACTGTCTTTTGTATAATTAGTTGAGTAGATAACAGTGATTGAGGGAAGTGAAGTAGAGGGTAAGAGAGGAGAGTGTCTAAGCTGAAGTAATAAATATTTGATTAGAAAACTTATGGTGAGATGTGGAAAACTGAGAAATGTTATGCATTTACAAACTATTGTATTTACTGTCATATATAAAACATTAATCTCCCAATAAAGAAATTTAAAGAAAAAAAAAGAAAAGAAAACTTATAGTGCCTTCTTTAGGCCTTTCTACTAGATTGCTGTGCTTAATAGTTCTAAATCTAATCACAGTTAAGCACTTTTATTTTGAGGTATATAGTTGACCCTATATGTATACATATACTTAGTCTCCTAAGGCCTGGCCTGTATCTAGGATCTGTAACTTTGCTAAAGAAAACACCATCTGAAGTGGAACTAGGTTGTCCCATGTGTTAGGAAAGGTCTCACCAGATTATTGGAGTTGGAAGGTTGACATCTCCAGCTTAGTGTCTCTGGATACAATCCAAAGCAAAAAGACAATGGCAGCATAACGTGGCATGGTGGCACTGGCTGCACTGGTTTAGTTGAGGTATAAAAGGGTAAAGGACCAAGAGGCGAGGCAAGAAATATAAGCAAAGTCCCAGAAGTTCCAGGACTAAGAGAAATATGAATTTTAAAGAGAATAGGGAAGGTTCCATGTAGTCTTGGGATTTAAAATGTCAATAATTATTATTATAACCACGATAGTTGGGAGCTTGTTTCTCTTCAAAAATGTCATGGTTGGGATTTACCTTACTATACCTGACCTCACCATGCATACATCTATGCCATTTAATGATATCTACTAACAACAATATCTTAGATAGTGACAGGACTAAACTATCCTGATCCATCTGGTTTAAGGTTATAGGTAACTTTGTATTAAAACAACAATGGGGAGTCGGGCGGTAGTGCAACGGGTTAAGCACACGTGGCGCAAAGTGCAAGGACCGGGGTAAGGATCCTGATTTGAGCCTCTAGCTCCACACCTGCAGGGGAGTCACTTCACAAGCGGTGAAGCAGGTCTGCTGGTGTCTCTCTTTCTCTGCCCCCTCTGTCTTCCAGTCCTCTCTCCATTTCTCTCTTTCCTATCCAACAACAACGACATCAATAATAACTACAACAATAAAACAAGGACAACAAAAGGGAATAAGTATTAAAAAACAACAACAATAACAACAAAACAGCTTGTATTTTGAACTGTTTACATAGTTTAAGACCAAGGTTGGAATTCAATTAGTTTACAAGTTTGATACATTGAACACTTAGACTAAAGAAATATATAATCAGATTAAAATGTAGGCAGTTATAGAACTCGAAACATTCAATGTATTTTCCCCCGGCTTATTAAATTAATAGTGATTTATAAGACTAAATTAATAAAAGCACAATTTGACATTATTAAATTAATAGTGATTTATAAGACTAAATTAATAAAAGCACAATTTGACACCATTCCCACCACCCAAGTATTGGTCCCCAATCTGATCCCCATATGGTGAAACTGAAAGTCCCCTTCTCCACAGAGTCCTTTACTTGGGTACAATGAACCAAACCCAGTCCAAGTAACATACTGTGTTTCCCCTTACTGTTCTTATTTCTCAGCTTCTGTTATGAGTGAGATCATCCTGTATTCATTCTTCTTTTTATGGTTTATCTCACTTAACATGATTCCTTCAAACTCCATCCAAGATGAGGTGAAGAAGGTGAATTCACCTATTCTTAATAGCTGAGTAGTAGTATTATATTGTATATATATGTAAATATATGCCTACACACACACACACACACACACACACACACACACACACATACACATCTTTCTCTTCTGTTGTTGGATACCCAGGCTGCTTCTAGGTTTTGACGACTACAAATTGTGCTGCTATGACCATAGGTATACACAGATCTTTTTGGATGGGTGTGTTTGGTTCTTAGGCTAGGTCTATTTCTAGCCCTGAGAGTTCTTCAAACTGCTCTCCACAAGGGTTGGACCAATTTCCATTCCCACCAGCAGCACAGGAGTGTTCCTTTGCCCCCACAACCTCTCCAGTATTTGTTGTTATTATCCTTTTTGATGTATGGCATTCTTACAGGGGTGAAGTGGTATCTCATTGTTGTCTTTATTTGCATTTCTCTGACAATATATGACTCTCTTTTCCTCATTTAATAGTTTAGACTCCTTGCCAAAATTTAGATGACCATAGTGTGGGGGCTTATTTCTGGCCTCCCGATTCTATTCCAGTGATTCATGTATTTATTTTTGTTCCAGTACTAGGCAGTTTTGATTACAATGACTCTATAATATAGTTTGAGGTCTGGGAGCATGATGCCTCCAGTTCTGTTCTTTTTTTCAAGATTGTATTTGGCAATTTTAGATTTTTTTTTGGTTCCATATAAACTTTGTGGGTTATGTTCTATTTAAAAAAAAAGGTGGGGGGTCAGGCGGTAGTGCAGTGGGTTAAGCACAGGTGGCACAAAATACAAGGACCAGTGCAAGGATCCCAGATGGAGCCCCTGGCTTCCCACCTGCATGGGAGTCTCTTCGCAAACGGTGAAGCAGGTCTGCAGGTGTCTATCTTTCTCTCCCCCTCTCTGTCTTCCAATCCTCTCTCCATTTCTCTCTGTCCTATCCAACAACAATGACATCAATAACAACAACAATAATAACTACAACAGTAAAATAACAAGGGAAACAAAAGGGAGTAAATATTTTAAAAATAATAATTAAAAAAATAAAAAATAAAATAAAAAGGTGGAATCTTGATAGGGATTGCATTAAATTCATTTTGATGATGTTAATTCTTACATCCTGTGAACACAAAATATCTTTCCACTTTTTTTGGGATACTGATGATTAGTTTTTTTTAAAGTTTTGATTTGTATTTAATATTACTCAAATACTATAAATATAAAAGGGATAATGGTGTCCTATATTATCTTTCCACTTCTTTGTGTCTTTTTCTATTTCCTTGAATAGTGACTCATAATTTTTAGTATACACATCTTTCACTTCTTTTGTTAGGTTTATTCTTAGATATTTTTTGTTGTTTTTGCTGCCATAGTAAATGGGACTGACTTCTGGATTTTTATCTCTTCTGACTGAGTGATTGCATAAAAAAATGCCACTGACATTTGTATGTTAATTTTGTAGCCTGAAACATTACTATATTGTCTGATAATTTCCGGGAGCTTCCTGCTGGATTCTTTAGTTTTAGTTTAATTTCTTTAGTTTTTTAATGTATTTCATTAAATACATTTCATTAATGTATTTCATTTCATCTACACTTAATGACAATTAGACCCTTCTCTTCCAATCTGTATTCCTTTAGTACCTGATTCTTCTCTGATTGCTATGGCAAGAACTTCCAACACTATATTGAATAGTAATGGTTATAGTGGGCAGCCCTGTCTAAGTGGGAAGGATTTTAGTTTCTCACCATTGAGTATGATATTGGCTGTAGGTTTACTGTATATGGACTCCACTAGATTACTCCATATTTTGTAGTGTTTTGATCATGAAGGTATGTTGGATTTTATTTCCTTTTTTAATTTTTTATTTATATAAAGGAAACATTGACAAAATCATAGGATAAGAGGGGTACAACTCCACACAATTCCCACCACCAGATAAACTTTGTGGGTTCTGTTCTATTCTGTTCCCATCCCCTTCCCTGATAGCTTTCCTATTCTTTATCCCTCTGGGAGTATGGACCCAAGGTCATTGTGGGATGCAGAAGGTTGAAGGTCTGGCTTCTGTAATTGTTTCCCCGATGAACATGGGCCTTGACTGGTAGATCCATACTCCCAGCCTGCCTCTGTTTTTCCCTAGTAGGGTGGGGCTCTGGGGAAGCAGAGCTCCAGGACATATTGGTGGGGTTGTCTGTCCAGGGAAGTTTGGTTGGCATCATGCTAGCATCTGGAACATGGTGGCTGAAAAAAGAGTTAACATATAAAGCCAAACAAATTGTTGACTAATCATGAACTTAAAGCCAAGAATATTGCAGATGAAGATTTGAGGTCTCCATTTTGGAAGGTCAAAAGCGGCTCCTGTGGGTCCCAGGGCCACAGGAGCTCAGCATATCGAGGGTGACATGCACAGGGAGACAAACACACCTGGGAGACAAATACCTGGGAAAAGCCGTGGAGGGCAGTTCATTTATTGAAAGAAAAAGTAGATATATATAGGCCATAACTTGGGGGGAAGTTTTGGGATATCCATTAACCCAAGCACAGAGCAAGATAATCCATAGTTACATTTTTACCAACAGACTGATCATAAGCTTTACAATGTACATTTTTCCAGAGAAAATATAAGAGAGAGAGGAAAAGCTGAGTAATGTTTGCTGGAGTTTTAAAGTTAACACAGTAATCCATGGCTTTTAATTAAAGAAGGAAAGGGGGGAGGCGGCATGTGTAGAAAGGCAACCATGTCTGAGGGCCCAGCCATCATATAGTCCAGAGACTGGAGGAACCAGCCCTTCTCTGGACCTAAAGGGAGAGTTGGGGGTCAAGATGCTCAGATCTAATGGAAACAATGGCCTGGACTTTCCGGGACAGTGGGTCCATTCTCCAACAATCCCATATGTCTCTTGTTATTTTCAGTGTCTCTTCATATATTTTTTAGTTCTTTTACTTATTTCTTAGTTATCTCTAATTCATCATCAATCTTTCTAATTCTGTTTTCTGGCTCAGTTATTCTGTTCTTTCTTCCCCTAGATATTTTCTCTAATTCAACTTTTTTTCCCCCTGTTCAGTTACTATGTTAGCTTGTTTGGCTGTACTCTTAACTCAGCTATTTCAGCTTTTGGCTCTCTAATTAACTCAAGATAGTTTGCTTTCTTTCAGAGTCTTATTTTTTTGTTTCTCCATTTCTGATAATATTTCCCTCAAAATTTCCTCATTCCTGTGATTAGTGCATCAGTTAATGTTTGGATGTTTTCTTCATTCTTATTTGCTTCTGGCTTGTTGGGATTTTTTTTTTTTCTGGGCTTCTTTCCTGGTTCATTTATGCTATGTTTCTTTTGGTTTAAATATTGCATTTGATTACTTTTGATATTTGTGTCCTGGGGGGCTTCTGTCTAGGTATTGTGTGAGGTAGCCTCTGATTGTTTGTTCCTAAACCCTTGAAGTTAGTCACCATTGGTGTGTCCAGGAGTGGGTGAAGCTTTTATTCTAATGGTGGCACAACTGCCTTTGGAAGATGAGAGGTAGGGTCTTTTGTGTTCAAATTGAGGAGAATTAGACAATTGTAACAACAAGATGGTGCCCTCTTATACTGAACATGATTTCCTGAATCTTGAAGGGAGCCCCTGTTACCTAATATCAGTCTATTTGCCTGGATTGACTTGTGTCTAGGTGAGTTACTTAAGAGTTCTCAATTGTAAATGTTAACTTTTTTTTTTTTGGTTTGTTTGTTTTTCTGCTTCACCTCAATCCCAAGGGTGAAGAAGGCAGCTGGTATTCCCTTGTTATGCCTATTAATTTGGTTGTGATTTATCTCCTTGCAAACCTTGAGGGCTTTTTAAGAATATATAGATTTTTTACTTAATCACTCACTGTCATTTAGAAAAGAGAGAGATAAAAGATAAGAGAGAAAACAGTGACTTAGAAAGGAAAATGTTTTGGTCACACAACAGGAAGTGACAGATTGGAGTGGATCCGAAATTCTCTCCTCTATTGTCTAGTAGGTAAATCTAGATTTTGTCAAGCACTGGATTGACAACCAGTGGTCTCAGAGAGATGAACTTCAATGGGGAACCAGAGTACTATCTTTAATATTCTTCCACCCAGGCAATGTCATCAGCTGCTTCACTTTCAGTTCTGAGCCAGGTACGGCTTTTGAGTTAGAAGAATTTCTTCCTCACCCTTCTTCCAACCACTGATTACATGTGTCTGTACTCACCTGTCACTTAGGAAGTTTCCAGAGAGATTTTGGTTGTGTTTTGTTAAGTTTTCAGGTGATTTGTTATTTTTTTCTAGTTTACCAAGAGTGTGATATGAAATGGCACCTACTCCATAGTTATACCTCTTATTTATTTATTTCTAATGGAAGAGAGAGACAGAGAAACAGAGAGCTGAGCACTGTTCAGTTCTGGCTTGTGATGGTACTGGAGATTGAGCTTGGGATCTCAGAGACTCAGACATGAAAGGTTTTGCATAACTATTTTTTAAAAATGTTTTAAAATCTTTACTTATTTATTTATTTATTGGCTAGATATTTATTGGATAGATAGCCAGAAATTGAGAGGAAAGGGGAGACAGAGATAGACAGAGAGACACCTGTAGTACTGCTATACCAATTGTGAAGCTCTCTCCTTGCCGGTGGAGATTGGGGGCTTGAACATAGGTTCTTGTGAATTGGAACATGTGCACTCAGCCAGGTGCACCTGGACCCTGCATAACCATTGTGTTATATCCCTAACACTTGGTAAATATTTTAAAATTTAAAATCATTTACTTTCTTATCACACCTAAAGGGGGGATGCTTTGTAAATGGTGAAGCAGAGCTGTAAGTATCTCTCTCTCTGTTTTATACTTCCCTCTTGATTTCTCTCTCTATCTCAAATAAAAAAACAATATATATGTATACATATTTAAAAAACACCTTTACTTTCTCTTGGACATCCTGCCTGTAATTGGGAGTGTCTGAATGTGCAATTAATCTGACCTATATTTTTGTAGACTTGGTAGACAGACCACAGATCTGAATGTTTTTTTTGTCTCTGTTATGCCAGAACCTGAGTTTAGGCAGGCTTCAATTTTTTTTTTTTATTTAGAAAATGGAAACACTGACAAAACTATGGGATAAGAGGGGTACAATTCCCACCACCAGAACTCGGTATCCCACCCCCTCCCCTGATAGCTTTCTTATTCTTTAACTCTCTGGGAGTATGGACCCAGGGTGATTATGGGGTGCAGAAGGTGGAAGGTCTGGCTTCGGTAATTGCTTCCCCACTGAACGTGGGCGTTGACAGGTCCATCCATACTTCCAGCCTAGACAGGCTTTTGGCATTCACCTAGTTTTATTTTGCCAGTGATACCCAGAGAGTTGCAGTAACTTGCTCAAGCTTACACAATAAATTGTGGATCTACAACAACATATGTGAGAGTTTTAGAACAGCACCTAATACACAACTGGTACTTAATAACACTTTCTACATCCCCAGTCTCTTGAACTTAAAACACTAATTTATTAAAACATTATATTGTTTGCATTTGAGACTCTGTTTATATCTGGAGCTTTCTCTTCTGTCTCTTTCTTCTGCTCTCCCCAGGTTCAATTTTCCCCATTGCCAATTAAGACTATGCTCCCAGGGGGTGGATAGTGGCACACAAGGTAGAGTGCACACATTACCATGTTTGAAGACCTGGGTTCAAGCCCCCAATTCCCACCTGCAGGGGACAGTTTCAAAAGCAGTGGATCAGTGCTGCAGGTGTCTTTTTCTTCTTTCTCCACCTCTCTTTCTCCCTCTCTATTTCTCTCTATCTCTTTTATAAGGAAAGGAATAGGGAGCTGGGCGGTAGCACAGCGGGTTAAGTGCAGGTGGTGCAAAACACAAGAACAGGCGCAAGGATCCTGGTTTGAGCCCCCGGCTCCCCACCTGCAGGAGAGTCGCTTCACAGGCGGTGAAGCAGGTCTGCAGGTGTCTATCTTTCTCTCCGCCTCTCTGTCTTCCCCTCCTCTCTCCATTTCTCTTTGTCCCATCCAACAACGATGAAATCAGTAACAAAAACAACAATAACTACAACAATAAAAAAACAAGGGCAACAAAAGGGAATAAGTAAATATTTTTTAAAAAGAAGGAAAGGAATAATGTGGTTGCCAAGATCAGTGGAGTCATCATGTAGGCACAAAACCCCCGTAGGGACCTTGGTGGCAACACAACAGCAAAATAATGTTAAATGAGAGTTGACTATTCTGTTGAAGTGTAAAATCCTGCCATATATATCTATCCATCCCTGAGAAGTTTCTTGAAACCATCCCTTCCATCTTTTGACCATCCTATAATAGGGCAAATCCCCGCTCTACTAGTAATATGGGCACATTCCTTCATCACTGCACTTGACAGATCATGTACTTTGGATTTACTCTTTGCTTGTCTTCCATCTGAGAGTAAACTCCAGAAGGTTGAAAATCTCGTGCCAACACTTGACACCATTCCTGGAACGTAGTGGTGCTCAGATGATATTTGTGGGTTTTCTCAGACCCCAGCCGCAGACCAGAGACCCAGACTCCAAACTATTTGCTTTAACTCATGAGGTTCCAATGGGCTCCCTGCTCCATTCTGAAATGTGGGGACTATGCAGAGGAGTGCTGGGCCTCAGCCCTCATTGTTTATCTAAGACACTTTGACTCCTGTTCCTCTTGTAAAATACCAAATAAAAATATCTCCAGGAAGCAATATGGCTGAGAAATTCCAGACTGTCTGAACTCTAGATAAAGGCTGTTATTGTTCGGAAATTGGTCATCAATCAAACCCGCCCTTTTTCTGTGCTTTGGTTACACACCCTTCTAAAGGCACTGATTCTTTTTTTTTTTTTCCCCTCAGTTAAATCTCAAGTTCCCTCTTAAATCTGTTGCTAGCTTGTTAGTTGGTAATTGGGGAAAAATAACAAAATAACTTGACAGTAGTTAATGTTAAAATGATCTAAAGGTTATCAGAAGGCCACAAGCTCACTTATGCTCTGGGTTTGTGACTTGAAGTTAGTTTAATCTAGTATTTTATCAGGTAGCTGACACCTCATCTATAAGATGAGATAAGCAATACCTGCCTTACGAGGTTATTGCAGGAATCAAAGAAACATAAAACTTATTTTTTCTTTCTTTCTTGTTTTACCGGAGCACTACTCAGCTCTGGTTTAAGGTGGTACTGGGCATTGACCCTGAGGCCTCAGAGCCTCAAGCATGAGATTATTTTAAATAACCATTATGCTAACTCCCTGTCTAGTGCTGGTTAAAGAAAAGAAAAAAAAAGGGGGGGCTCTATTCAGAGGTTGTAATCTTCTTCCTTTATTCTTCTCAGACAGACCAAACTTCTCCTGATTATTAAGTTTTGTCCTAGGATTTAAATGTTAAAAGAGGCATGTGAATTATTTACCACCTAGAAACAAATGACCTAATCTGGAAATCAAACTTATAAGAAATAGCCGAAAGAGATGGAAATATTTAGCCTAGAGAAGTAAGGGTTTAGAACAGTGTGGCATAGGGCAAAGCCTTAGCGTGGTCTTCAAGTATTGGGTTGCCAGAAAACTCATGACATATTTTAACATAGAAAAGAATGTGTCATGACTTTTCCTACAGCCCGATAATTTAAGGGCTAGCATCTGGAGAAACATTAAACCTCAGTTCTATTCCATAAATATTTATGGACCACCTCTAATGCGCCAGGAACTAGCAATGAAAAGAAAATTAAAATGCAGTTCCTGTCCTTGAGGATCTTAGACTTCAAAGGACGTGGCAATGCAAAAGAGGCTGTTATGAAGCTGTCTACAATATACAGGGAGAAAGCAGAGTTCATTCTGTGAAGAGGCTGGGGATGGCTTCCCTAAGGGGGTGACATCTGAGTGGATCTTAAGGGGAAAGAAACTAGGACTTTTCTAAGCAGAGAAAGAGGCATTAAGTGCAGCATATGCAGAGTCAGAAAGGTAGCTGCATGGAAACCCAAAATATGCTGCCAGGAATAGAGGGAAGCAAGCTTGAGTGGTCTGGTTGGAGCCAGCTTGTCAAGAGCCTTGGATATTAAGCTAGAGTTTGGATTATTTACTACAAGTGGCTTTTGAAGAACCATCAAAGGCATTTAACAGGGGATTTTATTTTAAAAGGAAAAATCTAGCATTGTGTACTCTAAGAGCTGTACTGAAGAGAGACAGAAGGTAGGAAGGACAGGGCATCTCAACATTCTGATGAGAGTTAGATATGGACTTGAGTCTTCCACTTACATGAACTCTCTGAATTTCTTTCTTTTTTTAGTTTTCTATTAGGATGATCCCATCTACTTTGTAGAGCTGTTTCAAGAGTCAGATGAGGTAATATAGCTAAGCCAGGCAGTCAAATGGTGCTCAGTCAAAGGAGTTGAATAAGTGAGCACTGTATCCTTTCTTCCCTTTCTCTTAATGGACAGAATAGATAGAAAAACAGTTCTAACTCAGTGAAATTTGGAGACAGGCCTGACAATAGGGTACACCACCCTGGCAGAAAATGAGTACATTATGGGATATATTTCACTCATATATGGAATATAGAGAATTGAAACACATGAACTTGAAACTAAAAAGAGACAAAAAAAAATACATAGTCAGCCCATATCTAGGACCTCAGAGAATGATAGTCGTTACTGTTGAAGGAGATGGAGACACAGAACTTGGTGGTGGAAGTGGTGTAGAAGTATACCTCTATTACTGTATAATCTTTTAAATCGCTATTAAGTCACTGATACAAATTTTAAAAAGACTTAAAATATAATAAAGAAATTGATGTCTAGTCTTGGACAACTCTTTCTCTATTGGGAGGACATTAAGTTTAATCTCTCAAGTATCTTCTATAACTAACATTCTGTTAGTCTGATCTATTATGATAATATAATTACGAATGTTAAAATGTTAGGAGATTCTAAGAGTTCCCACAGCATCTATATTACTCACAAATTATACATATGTCTCAATTTAACAGAATCAAACTCCATAAAATACATCCAAAATGTGCCACGTTCAAGGGAAGTGAGACTCATTTGACATCCTTAGAATCAGAACTTTGTAACATTTCAGTTCAAGGCCTTAAGTTTTCTGAAAATTGGATTTTTTTTTTCCATATTTCTGGTTGAGAGGGAAGGATTTTTCTCCAGAATGGTAAAGAAATAAAAGTGTCAGTCACCTGTCACAGAAAGAAGAGGACATTTTTATCTCTGTCTCTAGGCTAATTTCAGGGTCTATACACAGGCTTATCAAGGAGCAACAAAAATGAGGACATGGGCTAGAATGACACTGCTTTTGTACTGTTGGATGTCCTCCTGGCCAACTCGCACCCATGCTGTTTCAAGTCTCCATTTTCTTCCTTTTCTGTCCCAGAGGAATCCCTCCCTTCACTCACTATGGACCCCCAGAACCTCCTCTTTGTGCTTCAGTATTCATCCTTGTGCATAGTAAATGTTGTTGGTGTCATTAGTAGATCTCTGTGACTGAGCCAGGGCAGTAACATTTATTGAGCCTGAGAAATGTATCAATGTGGTACATATATATATATATATATATATATATGTATATATATATTCATATTCTAAATGTTGCCACATAGACTATCTGAGGATATATTCACTTATCAGACTTTTGGCTCCAAAGTCCTGATAATATTCAGGGAGATCAGCAGTTGAACCAGGTAGAAACTGAAAGTGGGGGCAATATAGTGATTAGGTATCTGAATTTGTATGGAAGCTAGGAAAGCCAGGAAAAGGACAAAGGCTGTAACTGGTAACGAAGCTGCCACCTCTCATGTTTTCCAGAAGAGGGCAATGTTGATCTTTCCTATGATTTTGAACAGTGCTCTCAATTTTTTGGTCTTTATTCAGATGTGATTATGGAGTGGAATCTTTTTTGTCCTGTGCCTTGACATCACAGTGTGTAGTGCTGCAGTTCGGTGAATTTGCCAGCAAGACTTTCAGTTTTTGTTAATGCATGTGTATGTGTATGCATACGTGGTTGTGAGGGTCAGGTCCACAGGTGGCTGCTGACAGGGTTGCTCACTGCTCAAGTCTTTTGGGCATGGTCATATATGTTCTCTTACTGAAACCTCACATCATAATCCTTGATAAAGAACCATCTGCATTTCTTTGTGCATGAGGAAACTGACTTTGAGAGGGGAGGTTACTTCCAAATTCACCCAGTCCAAAAGGAAAAAAAATTAAAAAAAGATAAAAAGATCGCCTCTGGGGGATACGAATCCAGGGTTTCTAGTCAAAGGGGACTGTGGAACACCCAAGCTCTCACCTACTATCTAGAAGAGACTGCCCCTGTGAAATTCTCAATGACTCAAAGTAAATGGTGGCACAACCACAAGGCTTGATACTGGCACAACTGGCAGAGTGATTGGCGGCAGTTGAGAAGGCAGACACCTGGGCTCTCCATCTCAGACTTGCTGGTAACTGCTCACATGATTTGAAATAAGTCATTTCCCTACATTGGGCCTTCCCACTTCTGTTTAATTCCCGAAAGGCCTTTGAGCCCAGCGAACCTTCAAACATACACATATACACAAACATACATATATGTATATGTGTGTGATGAGTGAATGGATATATGTCTCAGCAGAAATGGCTTTTCTCTAGTCAAATACCATCCTATTTCTCACCTTTTTGCTCTGTCTGCTTTGGTTGGTCCTCTTTTTTGGCTGCCCTTGTTCCACCATGTCTGTGGCTCCCTTGTATTTTCTTGGCCCATCGACTTGGCAGTAGCTGCAATCATGGCTACATCTCCAGGAAGTTTTCACTCTCAGTGATTAAAGCATTCAAATCTAGTTGCTCCTGCCAGTCCGGCTGTCATCTCCAGCCACCACTCCCCACAAGTGTCTCCCGAGACTCCAGTTCTATCTTGCCCATGATTTCAAGCCAGGAGCCCCATGGAGTTAGGCCCTTATACTTGGTTAGAACCTGCCTGAGAAAGATGCAGATCAACCAACATCCTCAGGTGCAGGGAGGAAGTATGAGTCCTGAACAGATGTAACTTCTCACCTTCTGGGGAGGAAGTTTTGCCTTTACTTGAGGCATGCTTTTGTTGATCATTGCCCTGTGCAGGGTTCTGGAGACAGGAGCAGAAAAAAACATCACCTGTACCTTTAGGCAACTCTAAAAGTGGGGATGGCACACATGGAAAAGACTAAATAGACAATTACATAAATGTTGTGGAAGCTGCATGTTGCAGGAAGGCTAGGGGGGATGAGAATGCAAAGAATGGGGGAAAGAATGCTTGAGTTGGGTCTTGAAGCATGAGTAGGATTTTGCCAGCAAAGAAAGGGTGGATGCTGAAATCAGGAATAGCTAATTTCCCTGCATGAAGATTTGGGGGGCATTGAAGAGTGACAGAATGACCCAGTGTGCAGTGATGATGTGGTGGGGGGCGGGTGGCAGAAGAGGTGGGGGCAGGTAGAGAGGACGTCCTGGAACAAGAATGCAGGTTCTGGCTTTAATTCTGCCACAGAGTCACTGGATGTCTTTAGACAAATACCTTCATCTCTTTATGTTTCAATTATCCTCTTCTCTCCGCAGGAGGACACCCACAAGGCCAAGCTCTAGAGATGTTCTTCACAGTATGGCAGTCAGTAACCACAGATGCTACTTACTTTTTGATTGTCTAAGGATGCACTAGAAAAAAAAGAAAAATCATGACTTATCTGGAAATAAAAACTTACAGAATATAAGGTACAAGGAAGATTTAAACACTATATCATCACTCCATACATGGGGGATTGGTTCCAGGAACCCTAGCAGACATGGAAAGCTGTGGATGCTCAAATTCCTTCCAGAAAAAGATTGGGATTTGCATATAACCTATGAATCATCTCTAGATTGCTTGTAACACCTAATACAATGTAAATTCTATGTAAATAGCTGTTATACTGTATTGTTTAGGGGATAATGACAAGGGGGAAAGTCTGAACACATTCAGTATGGATGTAAAACAAGACACAGTTTCAATTGACATTAATTACAATTAAGTAACATTTAAAATTCAGTTCCTCCATTGTACTAGCCACATTTCAAGGGCTCAACAACTACTGGTGGCTAGTGGGTGCTGAGCTGGACAGCATGTATAAGAAGGTTCTCCTGGGCAGCTCTGTTCCAGAAAAGCCTGTGATCCTGAGAGGGGAAAGGATTTGTCCCTTGATATAGTGCAAAGTCACAGCTCCTGCCCCTCACTGGGCTGTTCAAGAAGAGATTCCAAAGAATGGGATAGAAGGACCCATAATGGTTATGTAAAAGCCTCTTATGCCTGAGACTCTGAGGTTCCAGGTTCAATCCCCAGCACCACCATAAGCCAGAGCTGAGTAGTGCTCTGAGCTCTCTCTCATTAGAAGTAAATAAATAAATAAACAAATAAACAAAACATTCAGAAAGTAGGACCCACCATTCTACTGCCCAGCCCTGGTGCCCACTGCACAAAGATCTTGGTGAGAGGATAGAAGTTCTTTGCCAGTATGAGCTATTTTCTGATTGAGCCCCAGACCCTGAGCCTCATGTATGCTAGTCCTGCACTCTATTGCCGAGACAGCTCCCTGGCTGCTGGAAACCCTGTCTGTAGTACACATAATGCTCCTGTGATCTAACTAAATGGCTTGAAAAAAGGAACTAGAGGATGTAATTTATATATTTTAAACAAAGAGCGTAAAGATATCACCTCCTCTGCACTGAGCATAGATTTGAGAGGGTCTAATGTATCATTCAAAAGCCCTATCTGATAGAGATCAATGGTCTCACTATATTTGCTTTACTAACAAGGGAATGGAAACTGGGATAGTGACTTGCATGGCATCTCATAGCTAGTGCATGGTGAGGCTGGTATTAACCCAGCTTATCACCCTGATCTATAGCCTCTCTATTCTGCAACTGTTGAACAGGACTTGAGAGAGGCTTTGGAATCATGCAGTCCAATTCCTTTCGTTAATTATAGTAATGCCAAAACCACACAGGAGCATCGATCTGCCAGAGGTTATTCTGGGAAACTTTCCATTAAAATTATTTATTTATTTTCAGAGAGAGCAAGAGTGAGTGAGAGGGCAAGAGCATGGTTCCAGCATATGAGGTGCTAAGAATTGAGCCTGGACAAGAGACTGAAATATTTAATGATGACCCTTTAGTCACTATCAGGCCACCCCATCAGCTGGGGCCCTAGTTGGGGAGTCCTGGGATTCCCACACAGACATGATAGGCCTAGACCTCAAATAGATCCCCCTCTCAATTGTCACTGGTCATCTCCATCAGGAACAACATAATGGACCCCTTTGGAGGCCCCCATAGGACCTTGCCTTCAATGTGGATCAACAATGGTAGAGAATGTTCCATCCTCTGAAGGGAGGTTGAATAACATGCTCTATCTACTACTTGAGGAAGATGGGTCCTGAAATTGGTGCAACTTGGAACTTTCCTACTCATGACTACAGAGTGTGAGCTCGAACCTACAGGGATATAGAGGTTACATAGGCTCCTATGCTGAATATGGGCCCCAGATCAAATTGATGGGGTTTACAGTCAACAGTATTTATACATTCCATATTTGGGAGCTATTCTCTTCCCTGATGCATCTTTCTAGCCCTTTTTCTACCCATGACATCATCTTCCCAGATGATAACTTGGGTCCACCCACATATCAGATGTCAGACTCTGGCAAAAACGAGTAAAGTCATGGCCCCCTTGGAATATAACTAAAACAGACCTACTAGCTATTTCCAAAATGGAGACCTCAAATCTTCATCTGCAATATTCTTGGCTTTAAGTTCATGATCAGTCAACAGTTTGTTTGGCTTATATGTTAACTCTTTTTTCAGCCACCATGTTCCAGATGCTACCATGATGCCAATCTGAATTCCCTGGTCAGATGACCCCACCAATGTGTCCTGAAGCCCTGCTTCCCCAAAGCTCTGCCCCCCCTAGGTAAAGAGAGAAACAGGCTATGAGTATGGGTCAACCTGCCAAAGCCCATGTTTAGTGGGGAAGCAATTACAGAAGCCAGACCTTTCACCTTCTGCACCCCACAATGATCCTGGGTCCAGACTCCCTGAGGGATAAAGAATAGGAAAGCTTTCAAGGGAGGGAATGGGATATGGAGTTCTGGTGGTGGGAACTGTGTGGAATTGTACCCCTCTCATCCTATCGTCTTGTGTTTCCATTTTATTAATAATAAAAAAAAGAATAAGAATTGAGCCAGGAGCCTCACATATGCAAGGCCTGTATTCCACTTGCTCATCTGCTTTTTGGCTACTCAGTTAACTTTTGGTGGTGGACCTTGGGATTGGAGTGTGCATCTCCTAACTATTCATTCTTCTGATTTCTTTAGTACTTTGAAAGAGCCAAACATAAAATCACCCCGTAAGCATCTTCTGGGTGTCTGGATTGTGCTGGGTGCTTTTATGGAGAAAACCTTGGACTTGTAGAGAAAAGCCCCTCAAACTAAATCCTGACGATTGCATACCCAACAGCTTTAAGTGAATCACTTTCTATCTCGCAGCCTCCATTTCTCTAGCTAGAGAACCATAATGTAACTACTTTACAGATCACATCAGAGTGCCCAGCACAGAGCAACTGCCCAAGAAGATAGGAGTGTATTCTGAAGACATAGACATCCTGCTCTCTATAGTGCGGATTTAGAGACAAGATTCACAGGCCAGGAGGTACTAGGGTACAAGAGACAGAAGGCTTTGTTGGCAGGTCATACCGTGAATGTTAGGACATTTAGTATGCTGTTGTCTCCATCTCACAAAGGATTATTTATTTTATTTTTTGTTTCCTTTAATTTTCTGTCCCATTTTTATTGGTGACTTCTTCTTCTAGCATTTGCCCTTCTTCCGTAGCCAGTCAACAGCGTCAGGTTGAGCCTGATGTAAAGTTTCGAGACCTCCTTTGAATCTGGAGAGGTGGCAGTCGTTGACTATGTGGGTCATAGTCTGTCTGGAGCCGCAGGGGCAGTTCGGGTCGTCTCTGGCTCCCCAGCGATGGAACATAGCGGCGTACTGGCCATGGCCTGTTCGATATTGGTGACTAATAGTGGGTTACAATATTTTAAGATTACAATGTATAATTTTATATCACACCTTCCACCAAAGTTCTTTGTTTGCCACACTCCCATTTCCCAGAGATAACCATCATATTTCTCAGAAGTCTTAGAAACAGTTTGCTTGCTTCTGTGTTTTTTTTTCCTGTAAGTTCATGTGTTATCAGTTCTCTAGGTTCCATATATGTGTGAGGCCATTTAATAGTTATCTTTCATCTCTTACTTATTTCACTAAGCATCATAATCACTCCAGTTCCATCAATTTTGTTCCAAAGGATACAATATCTTTTTTATTGCAGAGTAATATTCCATGAAATATATATTCTATAATTTCTTTAGCCAGCCATCTATTGGTGGACATTTAGGCTGCTTCCACTCTTTGCTCTTATGAATAATGCAGCTATGAACGTAAGAGTTCATGCTTCTTCAGATTAGTGCTTGAGTGTCCTGGCAAAGGATTCTTTTACCTTGAAGAGATTCATGATCAAGAAACCATCCTGGAAAAGACTGGTCTGCAGGAACCAGACTGAACACTAGGTGACAACAGTAACCCAGCTGGGAAGTCAGTGAGACCAGCAAGCCTCTGTGACCAGCATCTTCATCCCTGTTGCTGCTTCTGATAGAGGGAGGGACCCTGGAAGGCTGAAGGGCAGGATGCTGTGGCTCAGGAAAGAAGGAGAAACAGGAATTTCACACTCTCCATCTCATTTTCCTCCCACAGCCACCCTCCCAGCTATTAGCTCAGATTTACAGCAAGGCACTGTGACTCAAAGGATTCTATTAAGTCATAGATCTAGGATTTGAATCCATGTCCAAAGCCCACCTCCCTAAGAAAGTATGCTGCTGGGAGTCAGGTGGTAGCACAGTGGGTTAAGTTCACTTGGTGTGAAGCACAAGGACCATATAGAGATCCCGGTTCAAGCAAGCTCCCCACCTGCAAGGGAGTCACTTCACAGGTGGTGAAGCAAGTCTGCAGGTGTCTGTCCTTCCTTCTTCTGTCTTTCCCCTTCTCTCTCCATTTCTCTCTGTTCTATCTAACAATGATGACATCAATAACAACAACAATAATAACTACAGCAACAAGGGCAAAAAAAGGGAAAGTAAGTAAATATAAAAAAATTAAAAAAAAAAAAAGAAAGTATGCTGCTTCCAGGCTGTGGAATCATTCTTCTAAATAGGATGTTGTGAAACAACATGGAATTAAAGTTGCCCTCTCCCACTACTACCCCTCCCCCCACATCCAACGCTGAAAACCAGTTTCCCATTGTTTTCCCACTTGGGCCCCTGCAAGAGCTTCCCAGTGTATTTTTCTGACTCTACTCTGCACCCCATTACATCTGTTCTCACTGTAATCTTGGTGAAAAGAACACACAGTTTATGAACACCACAGTTGTAAACTCTAGGACGGGTTTCTTTCTAGTCCCACTAGGACACATCACTTACCATATCTACAAACAATGGTGTGATGCTAAAAGCTTAACCAAGTCTCAGGGTGGGGAGCCGAGATTTGTAACATGGTTCCTTGTGATGGACCTTCTGTTGCCACAGGCAATTTCAAGCTTCCAATGTAACATCTCATAACAGTCAGTGCTCAAGAGTCCGGCTTAGCTGGCGCCAGCAGGCTGCTGCCCCAGGGCATCAAGGTAGGCTCTGGCCCCAGAGAACTCTCCCCTACATACTGTTTATCCTTCTCCCCTGCTCACTCTGATGGGTCCCTGGGTGGCCTTTCTCCTTCTCTTCTTTGCTTCTTTCCCTCCTAACTGCTCTCTTTTAAGTTTTATTTTACTTTTTTTTTTTCATGGAGAATTTACAACTCCTAGTGACTTTTTCAAGTAGAAAGAGATAGAAATACCACAGCATCAAAATTTCCTCCACTGTGCTGGTGGTGGCGAAATGGAACTTGGGTCCCAGTCATGGCAAAGTGAGTGAGTGCAGTTTCATTTCTTTTTTCTCCCTCCCTTCTTTTTTTTTTTTTTTCTCCCTCCCTCTTTCCTTTTTTCTTTCCTTTACTTCCTTCCTTCCATCCATCCTTCCTTCCTTCCTTCCATCCATCCTTCCTTCCTTCCATCCATCCTTCCTTCCATCCATCCTTCCTTCCTTCCATCCATCCTTCCTTCCATCCATCCTTCCTTCCATCCATCTTTCCTTCCTTCCTTCCTTCTTTCCTTCCTTCCTTCCTTCCTTCCTTCCTTCCTTCCTTCCTTCCTTCCTTCCTTCCTTCCTTCCTTTTTATCTTTCTATTGTCTCCAGGGTTATGTGCTTGGTGACTACATGGTGAATCCACCACTCCTGATAGCTATTTTTCCTTATTTATCTATTTATTTATCTTCCATAGAACAGACAGAAATTGAGAAGGGAAGGGAAATTGAGAGAGAAAGGAAGTCACCTGTTTCACTATTTGTCAAGCTCCCCCATTGCAGGAGGGGAACTCAAACCTGAACACTGGAGAACGCATGGTGCCCCTCCACTGTTTCCTGAACGTAACAAGCAGCCTTCCACATTAGGACCTTTGCACTTGTTCTTCTTTCTAATTGGAATGTCTTTCCTCTAGATCTATATATAACTTCACTCTACTCAGATGCGACTGAAAAGAGCAATTAATCATACCAATCCCCACCTTTCATCACATTTGCTTCCTGATTTTGTTTTATTTTATTTTTTCTCTAAGGCTGTAGGTCACCATCTGATAATAAGTGATAGACTAGTTTATATTTGTCTGTCTAGGTTATCTGTGATTCTCATGACCAAGCCCTGCCCCAGAACAGACCTTACTTAAAGAATGTACTCAAAATACTTTCTTGATTAATAAATGGATAACTGCTTTCCCTCAGCATGGAATGAAACCCAGCTGGGGACAAAGCCCAGCCTCACCCTGGCCCTGTAGCTGGACACATGATATCTCCACCAGTATCACAGGACAAAAGCCGTGAGTCATTAACATGAACCTGAATGGGGGCCCAAGGGTCTGAGGAGAAACCTGATGGGGTAAAGATATAAATAAAAACAAACCCCACTTTAGAGACTGTAGTTTAATAATATAAAATGTAAAACAAAAGCTATGAATTAAAATTCCAGGACATAGGGTGAAAACTAACACTGATGAAGACAGAAAATAATAATTTGCCTAGATTCAAGCCCCCAGTGAAACTCCCAGTTCTCACTGCCAAATAATTAATCCTATCTCTTACTGTGTCCAATGTAGATTTACTGTCTCATTGGTTTAGTTCAATGACTATATTTTCTCACTTCATAGTTTCTCCTTCTTCTTTTTCTTTTCTTCTTCTTCTTCTTCTTCTTTTTTTTTTTTTTTTTTACCAGAGTACTGCTTAGCTCTGGCTTACGGTGGTGTAGGGGATTGAACCTGGGACTTCAGAGCCTCAGGTAAGAAGAGCCTCATTACATAACCATTATGCTATCTACCCCACCCCTCACTCTCATAGTTTCAAAGTAGCTTTATTTCACTTCTGTCTGTGTTTAACTCATGGTTGTTATTCCTGATTTTATTTGAAAAGCAATATCATTTGCTTTGAAGTTCTTGGCAGATTATAATGAATTATTTATTTATTTATTTATTTTATTTAATATGATAGAACAAAGAGAAATTGAGAGGGAATGGGGTGGGGTAGAGAAGGAAAGAAAGAAAGAAAGAAAGACACCTGTAGCACTTGCTTTATTACTTATAGGATGCCAAAGAAGGAAGATTAAAGAAACAAAAACTGAGGATTTTCCAGAATTAAAGAACATTATGAGAGCTCATATGCTTAAGGCCTGGGTGACAGGTCACCTGGTAGAGGGTAAAAGGGGTCCTGGATTTCTGGAACCCCACCCCAGAGCCAGGTTTCATGCTGATGACTCAAGGATCTCATTCCATGGTGCTGCTGAGGGTTTTACCTGTCTGCTACCTATACCTGCATGAGGCCTCACCTGAAACTGTGTAGCCCTTTTCTATTCCTAAGGAATTAAAGTTGCCGGCTGTTCTCCCTGTTTCTGTACTCAGACTATGTGACCCTTTGCATTTGCATTTCCACTTACCTCCCTTCCTCCCTCTTTTCCTTCCTTCCTTCCTTCCTTCTTCCTTCCTTCCCTTCCTTCCTTCCTCCCTCTCTTTCTTCCTCCCTTCCTCCCTTCCTCCCTCCCTCCCTTCCTTCCTTCCTTCCTTCCTTCCTTCCTTCCTCTTTCTTTCTTTAATCTCTTCCTCTCTGTCCTTCCTTCCTTCATTGAATCAGTGCTATTGCTAGGGCTCAGTGCCAGCACTATGAATCTACTGCATGCACCCAGCAGCCATTTTTTCCCCTTTAAAATTTATATATATGAGAGAAATTGGTGTAAAGATTTTTTCTTTATTTTTATTTTGACCAGAGCACTGCTCAGCTCTGGTTTATGGTGGTGTGTGTTGGGGGGGGGGGGCAGGGGGAATTGAACCTGGGACTTTAGAGCCTCAGGCATGAGAGTCTCTTTGCATAACCATTATGCTATCTACCTCTACCCAGGACAGGGAGAAATTGAGAGGGAGGGATCGATAAAGAAGGAGAAAGAAAACTGGGTCTTTGAGGATGGTATCCAGTGTAGTCAGCTGGATGTGCCACCACCTACCCCAGTCCACTGCATTTCTGCATCACAAAGATGCTGTCATGGGTTATGACGTTTCCTGTGTTTCATATCTCTTACGCCATTACTGCGGGTTTCATGCAAGAAGGTGAGGTTGCAGACATGAACTCAGAATACCATCTTGATCAGTAGATGCTAGGCTCTTACAATTTCTCTAGAATGGAGACACCCTGCCTGTCGATTGGACTGTTTTCAGCAGCCAGGGCCTGTGGACTCTGTCCTGGATGCTTCTGATTCTTTCCTCTATGAGGCATGGACTCTGGAGGCTGCTACTGCCTTCCCATAAAAACAAACAAACAAATAAATAAATAAATAAGTAAATTAATACAAGCAACAACAACAATAAAAACCTTCACTTCCCTGTACCAGAGCATTTAGGCTTCTTGGCCTCCCAGCCTTCTGCTTCACTGCATCCTGACTCTTCCCAGTCATTCCATCACAAGGCTTCCTGCCAACACTCCACCTCCAAGGTCTCCCTGATGCAGAGCTCTAGGTGTTCACAGACGGATTTGAATTTTAACAAGAGAATCAAAGCCATGTTTTCATCTTGAAGACCTACACGAATGGAATTCAAATGGCAAACTGACAGGCTGTGTGTGGGGTCGATTGGCTGGGTCAGAGACATCACACCTGGCTGGCGGGAAGTGTTCTGACAACAGGAACTGTCCAAAGCAATGTGGGCTGCTGTCACTGCAGGAACTCAAGTGGCGGATGGCTGACACTCCATGGGCACCAGGCGGGGCCTTAGGTATCATGCCCTGAGGGCAGGTTCTGGGGGGGGAGAAGCAAAGGAACCTTTGCACAGAAGCACTGTGCACACTGAACGGTGTCACTGCCGTGGCAATGCTGTTCTGAGAGATAGTATCACCACTCTGAGAACCAGCCTTGATGCCCACACTGAGAGGCCTGACAATTGCAGGCCTGGGGAGTTGGGAGTGGGGGAGGGATGGCATTGCTCCCCATTCAGAGGACTCCTGTGTGAAGGGAGGAAGTGGATTTCAGCCCAGTGACACTCAGAGTCTCTGTCAGCAGACCCGAGTCTTGATGGCGTGGGGCCTTTTCCTTGCTCTTGGAACTCAACCTGCTTGTCCCCTCTCCCTGCACTTGTCTGCTCACCAGGGTGCCCTGTTCTGAACAGGTGACTACACTTGCCACTACTGTTGTGCTTCAAAGCCCGCATCATTAAAAAAAAAAAGCATTTTGCAGTTACCATAGCAGTGAAACTTAGCTTCATCTTTTAAAACATAAAATGACAGAATTACTGAGTTTTGTCTGTGTTTTAAAGTCATGGAATTTTCCTCTCAGTATTATCATTTTTGTGATTCCCTTAAAATTCCCTCTAAAGGATGGTATACATGTAGGTAACACACACACACACACACACACACACACACACACACACACACACACACACACACACACACGACCACACACACACACACCTTCCCAGGGAAAATGATGATCTCTTCCTCACAACTGTCATAGCATGACTGGTTGCATATAAGAGATTTTAGAGCATGAGCAGTGTTATATCATGGATTCCTCTAAAGACTCTTTAACTCCCTTTGAAATATAACTAAAATATGCCTACTAGCTACCTACAAAATGGAGGACCCCCCAATGCTTCACCTGCACTATTCTAGCCTTTAGGTCGACAATTGTCCAACAGTTTGTTTGGCTTTGTATATTAACTCTCTTTTACAGCCACCAGGTTCCAGATGCTAGCAGGATGCGACCAGACTTCCCTGGACAGACAACCCCACTAATGCGTCCTGAAGTTCCACTTCCCCAGAGCCCTTCCCCATTAGGGAAAGAGAGAGACAGGCTGGGAGTATGGATCAACCTGTCAACGCCCATGTTCAGCGGGGAAGCAATTACAGAAGCCAAACCTTCAACCTTCTGCATCCCACAATGATCTTGGGTCCATACTTCCAGAGTGTTAAAGAATAGGAAAGCTATCAGGGGAGGGTTGGTATACGGAGGTCTGGTGGTGGGAACTGTGTGAAGCTATACCCCTCTTATCCTATGGTTTTATCAATGTTTCCTTTATATAAATAAAAAATTTTAAAAAAAGGAGAGACAAGAGAAAAAATAAAATAAAGACTTTTTAACTACTAACCTCTCCTTTCATGGCTGCAGCAGGTGAAGGCAGAGATCTTGCAGGTCAGTGTGCTTGTCATGGCTGGTGACTGAAGTATGGAAGGGAACGTCTTCATATTTATCGCATGCCATGTGCTTTATAAGTATTGTCTCTTTTCACATGCATAGGAGTCCATTTTGTAGAGGCAGAACCAGAGAGGCAAGTGACTTGCCCAAACTCAAACTCACATAGCCACTAAGCTTGCAAATCATCCAGATGATTTCTGTTCAATCTTTTATCCTTAGGGAGAATTTTGGTGTAAGCAAGAGTGTCTATCTAATTATAACCCTGGTGATGATAGATTGATATGACTACATTTTGGAGGTAGTTTTTCTGGTCATAAGAGTCATGTGATTTTTTTCCTGCTAATTCCTTTTGGGAATTTTTTTTTTTTTTTTTTACTGCCACCAGGGTTATTGCAGAGACTTCATGCCTACACAACCCTGCCATTCACAGGGTTCTTGCATGAATCCATCACACCAGCCATTTTCCCATTTATTTATTTATTTTTACCTTTTTAAAAAAATTAGAACAGAAAGAAATTAGAGGGAAAGTCGGCAGTAGCGCAGTGCAAAGCTCAAGGATCAGCATTAAGGATACTGGTTGGAGCCCCCGGCTCTCCACCTGCAGGGGAGTCACTTCACAAGTGGTAAAGCAGGTCTACAGGTGTCTCTCTCCTCCTCTCTGTCTCCCCCTCCTCTCTCCATTTCTCTCTGTCCTATCCAACAACAATGGCAACAATAACAACAACAATAATAGCTACAACAATAAAACAACAAGGGCAACAAACAGGGAGCAAATAAATAAATATTAAAAAGAAAGAAAGAAATTGGAAGGGGAGAGGGAGATAGAGAGGGAAAGAGAAAGACACCTGAAGACTTGCTTTACTACTCTTGAAGCTTCTGTCCTACAGGTGGGGAGAGGGAGTTCAAACCTGGGTCTTTGTGCATGGTCAAATGTCCACTCAACTTGATGCACTACTCCCCAGCCTCCTTGGGTAATTTTTAATTCTAAAATAATAATAGATTGATAAGTAGTTGTAAAAATGGTAGAGAGATCTCAGGATCCCTCTACCCCATTTCCACCTGATGGCACCAAAAGCACAAACAGGAAACTGACATTGGTATAATATACGTATATAGTTGTGTGTTGTTTAATCACACATATAGATTGTGTAACTACCACTGCAGTCAAGATACAGAGCTGCCCTGGGCTACTTTGTGTAATCACACCCACTTTGATTTTCCTCCCCTTTGAATACCTGGTAAATCACCTCTTGTGCTATAATTTTGTCATGTCTAGCACACAATGTATAAGTAGAATTGGGCAGTATATGCTGTCTTTTGAGAGTTTTATTTATTGGATAGTGACAGAGAAATCAAGAGAGAAGAGGAAGACAGAGAGGGAGGGAGACAGAAGCACCTGTAGTCCTGCTTCACCACTTGCTAAGCTTCCCCTTGCAGGTGGGGACTAGGGGGCTTAAACCCAGGACCTTGTGCACTGTAATGTGTGCCCTTAATCAAGTGCACCACTACCTGGCTCTTTGAGACTGAATTTTTTTTAAAACTCTGTGTAATACCCTTGAAGCCTATCCAAGCTGTTGCATGTATCAGCGGCTCCTTTTTAATGTCAAAGTGTATTCCCTGAAGGGTCAGTTGTTTTTTTTAAACTTGGAGATAACAGGAAATGTACAAGAAAACAACAGCAGCAACAACAATATCCCAATGGCAGTCTCCTGGTTTCCTTGCCCAATTCAGGCCTAGCTTAGCCCCCTTGGACTTGTGGGGCCGACACTCTGCAGACCCAATTACAGAGACAAGAGAGATGAGACAGAGGAAGACAAAGCCATTTGCCCCAAACCCCATGGTTCCCTCTGCTCTTCTCTGTGGGACTCCATCTGTCTGCTGCCAGGTCTCTCTTTGAGTTTCTGCCTCTTTTCTTTTTTCTCTTCTCTTTCTCCTCGCCCTGTGTGTCTCCATCTGTCTCTCTGAGTCAGTCTCTCTCTTTTTCTCAAACCACAAAACATGGCTGAATGCAATTTCCATTGAGTGCAAAATCTTGTGTCTGCGCTTCATTATTCTGTCTGGATTTGTACATGTTTTCAATTGCATAATTCCTCTCCTTCCTCATTTTCTCCCCAAGACTTTCTCCCACATAATATGAGCATTTGGGGGCCAGCTTTTGACAGCTCTGCTTTTGAATGCTGTGAAAAGTGGAGCGAGTGCCTCTTTCAGTTCTGTACCACCAAGGAAGCTTGGCTGGCAAGTTCCCCAGGGTTTCTGCAAAGCTTCATCCCTCAGGTCGGTTGAGGGGGAGGGGGTGTGCCACTTTAGTAGCACATGAGAATGACAGAGCTTTGGCTGCAGTACCTGCTTTGGAAGAGTTCAAAGAGTGTTCTGGGGCAGGGGTAGATAACATAATGGTTATGCAAACAGACTCTCTTGCCTGAGGTGTGGGTTCAATTCCCCACACCACAATAAGCCAGAGCTGATCAGTGCTCTGATTAAAAAAGAAAGAAAGAAAAAATAAAGAAATATAAAGCATGTTCTGAAGGCTAGCTCGAGACCTTCTACCCCCCAGGTGATCACAGTGTCAGGTCCAAGCTCCTTTCTTTAATGACTCAGTGTCTTGAAATTCTGGACTGAGCCCAATTCATGCACATATTGTTCACTCAGATATGCTTAGGCTGGATAGCTTTTTGCTTCAAGAGTCATTGCAGTTTTGACATGGGGTTGATAAAAAATAAATATCTGACAAAAAGGTTTTTTTTGTTGTTTTTAGAGATTTGCAAGATGTTTAGTAAGATCAAACATTATAAAGTCATCAGAAACTATGGTTTGAAAAGTTTTCCAAATGGAGAAATAAACATAGTTGACTGTAAAAAACACAGAGGCATGGAGAATATGGTGTAGAGAAAAAACACCCAAAGTGTTAATGGTTTTTATTTCTGAATTGTGAGATTACATATGACTTTAAAAATTCTTTTTAATGCTGGCAATAAACATGCCTTATCTTTATAATCAGAAACAGATAAGCATTATTAAAGTGAAATCAATTCTGCTGGAGAAAAGACATTTCTACAGTTCTCCACTACAGTGGTGTCCTAGAGAACTCCTCTTTGCCATGACTCCACAAGGAAGGCACACCTTTTTCTAGGCACCTTTCCTTATGCTCAGGTCCTTGCTTTTATGAGCATGACATCTGTCTTGCAACCGTGTGACACCTTCTCTTCTCCTCTTCTTTTCTCTCCTTTTCCTTCCCTCCCCCCTTTCCTCTTTATTTCTCTCCCCCCCGCCCCCGCCCCTCTCTCTTACCAGCACACCACTGAGCTCTGCCTATTGGTGGTGCCAGGATCTGGGATCTGGATCCTCTTGCATGCAAATCCCACGCACTGCTACTGTGTCATCTCCCTGGCCTACCCGCCATGTTTCTAAGTGGAGTCTGCAGGTGGGCAGGCCTTGCTTAATGTTCCTGCAGTTCTTCCCTGCTCTTCATAAAGCAGATATGGCCCCACTCCCTGAAGCGGGGCACTTGATCCTCACAGTAGTTAGAAGACACATGTGCTCCCTGTATGCCCAAGGCATGGAGACCTCACATAAACTAGTCTCACAACCTGATTTGTAAGGAGCTGGTTCTCTCCCAGAGGTGCATGAGCAACCCCGAGCTTTTGGGGTTCAGTCCAATGCACTACAGAGAGTCTAGTGTTCTAGAAGTCTCAGTTCTGCCATTAATTCCCTGCCTTAGACCCGGTCCCATTAGCTTTAGTGGAAGGTAATACAATGAACTTCTTTTTTGTGACAAAGGGAATTTTGAGCCAATTATAAATGTAAGGCACAGTCTATAGTGTGGCTGCCTCAGGACAGACTCAGAGGTGGCCTCAGGTGTCAGTCTGTCTTGGTTCTAACCCCAACCCTGTCACCTTGGACAAGTTTCCCCACCTCACGGTGCCTCATTCCCTCAGCTGAAAAACAAGGATATTGATTGCATTTACTTCACAGAGTCATTGTGAGGACTGAAAAAGTTTGTGTAAGGCTCTGAGAACCATTGCAGTCTCAGAGTGGCCAACAGTGAATGTTAGCTATTATTCTTATTACCCCACCATACTCTCATGCAAACAAAGAAGGCAGGATATTTGACATTGGGATCTTCCAGAAAGCCCAGATGTAAGTATGTGATGAATGTCAAATGAAGATCACCAATTAAAAGTTCTGCTTCAAATCTGTTCCTGAGTGGGTGGGCTGAAAAGCAATAAGAGTCTCTACATGAGGGAGAATAGAGGAGGCATAGCTTTTGCTCTTTGACCCTGAAGAAGGACAGAAGTCAGGGCCCTGGCCAAGAAGGACAGGGGTGCTTTTCTAAGCAGCAGAAGGGAATATGCCAGACTTCTTTAGAGAAGATGAAATTTCTAGATGAGGGAGACAGCTCAGCATCAGAGAACAGGACTTGCATGCCTGAGACTCCAGGTTTAGTCCCTAGATATACATCAGAGTACTCGTCACTCTCAAATAAATAAATAAATCTTTAAAAAATTATAAAAGAAAGAAATGATGAAATTCTAGCTGGGGCAGGGAGTGCATGGGTAGGGCTGGGGCAAGGGATGTTTTAGAATCTCCACATCTAATGCCCAGCTATTCACAGATGAGGCAACCCTGTTGAGAGATTAACACCTGGCCAGGAAGGCTCCTGTAGGACTCTGACTTGTTCAGAACCCTGTACCTGGTAGCGGTGGAGCTGAGATTTGAGTCCAAAGCTGGGCAGTACATCTCCTGCTCACCTTCTCTTCTACCAGAAGCACCTCTGCCATACCCAGGGTGTGGGTTAGGAAGGGATGAGACCCCCAGAGGAGACACTTGGTTGCTGAGAGAGGGATGTCCCAGGTTCCAGGTGTGGGAGAGTCGCAGAGCTATTGGGCAGCCACGTGGACAAGGAGCAGAAAGTAGGTCAGTCAGGCTGGTGACTGAGTGTGAAATTAATGAGCAGGTGGGAAGGAGCAGTCACCTTCCAGGAGGTCAGAGAAGAAGGAATGCTGCTCCTTTGGGAAAAGGGCCTGAGGGCTGGAGTAAGAGGGAAGAGAGCTGCACTGTCAGTAGTTTTCTCCATACTGGTCCTGGGGGACCAGCATGGAACAGGATGCGGGAATGACAGGGATTAGGAGGGCAGTGACCTGGCAGGAGGAGCCAACAGATAGAAGTTCTGTGAGGGCAGGGCTGTGCTTGTTTTCTTTATGGCTGCCTGGCCTCATGGGGACAGGACCCTGCTATCTCCCCAGTCCATCACTTAGTACCAGCATGTAGAGGTGGAGGGCAGGGCCGTATATGACTCTTTAACCTTTATGGCCACCCCCACACACATACACAAGTATACATTCATTAAAACTAAATGATGCACACACATATGTTAAAAGGATATTTTATGATCTAGTTGGTATAGAGACACATCATTAATATTTCAGATGAAGACATTTTGTTTGACCTAGAAGTTCATTTGTCCTTCTGATTTTAAAATAAATATGTTTGTGGGACCCTAAAGGATCTGTGGGTACAACTCACCATGACTAAAGGATGAATCTCCCTGTGATGAGAAGGAGTTTGCTTGGCTCACAAGACAGATGAAGGCATAGCAGTACCTGTAAATACAGAGATGTGGGGACCAGCAGGCTCTGGCAACACTGAACTGTGCTGTGATGTGGGATGCCAGTGTTCTGAGAGACAGGGAGGAGACAAAATCAGAAATGTCATATGAGGGTAGCAGCCTTGAATAACCTATTCTGTGAATCCTCAGAGTTTAGCTAGTGAAGTTAAACCCTACCAGAAACTCTGGAATAGAATTCAAAAGTTGTCATTGAGAAGAACAGATTCCTTCATCTCCTCAATACCAAAGACCTACCAGGAATAGTAATAGGCCTTTCCTTCTTTCCTTCCTTCCTTCCTTTTTTTTTAAATATATATTTTAAATATTTATTTATTTCCTTTTGTTGTCTTTGTTGTTTTATTATTGCAGTTATTATTGTCATCATTGCTGGATAAGACAGAGAGAAATGGAGAGAGGAGGGGAAGACAGAGGGGGGAGAGAAAGATAGACACCTGCAGACCTGCTTCACCACCTGTGAAGCGACTCCCCTGCAGGTGGGGAGCTGGGGGCTTGAACTGAGAGCCTTATGCCGGTCCCTGTGCTTTGTACCACCTGTGCTTAACCCAATGCTCTACTGCCTGACTCCCCCTTCCTTCCTTTTTTAAAAATAATTTTATTAGTGATTTAATATTGATTTACAAAATTACATGTCAACAGGGGTATAAATCCACTTAATTCCCACCATCAGGGATTTTGATCTTCAGTTGCCCCACTGCAAGCCTCTATATGGGCCAGCCATCATCACTCAACTGTCTGTCTGCATTTATACATAATTGATACATTTTTCCTCCTGATCCAATCCTCTCTTCTCCTCTGACCCACTCATGACAACATTACTACCTCTACATGTCCCTCTCCTTTTCCTCCTCTCTTTCCAGGTGCTGATGAAGCCGGGTTCAGAGTCCCCTTATCTTCTTCATCCTATCACTTCTCCCCTGCTGGGAGTATGAATCAAAGCTATCTTTGGGGTGCAGAAGGTAGGAGTTCTGGCTTCTGTAATTGCTTTTCCACTGGACATGGGTGTTGGCAGGTTGACCCATACCCTCTGGTGATAGGCTGTTTCTAATGGCTCTCCTGGGTCTAGGGACTCCCCCATACTAGCTACAACAAGGCCCCGAGGTACAGGTAAAGAGAAGAGACTCCTTACTGACTCCAAATTGTTATCCACATTGCAGCATGGAAATCCTTGGGGCTGGAGGGCCCTTCTCCTAGATGTGCTTCTTTACAGGGCTCCCTAGACAGAGGGATGCAGAGAGGTCTGAGTGAAAGTCTGTGGAATTTGTAAGAAATTTATTTGAGTTCACATCTCAAATGGACCACCTATGTGCCACAAAAGCTTGGGTAAGATGCTTCAGCTTGTGAGACTTGAGGTAAATAGATTAAAGTGATTAAATGGTATTGTATAGAAAGCTAGGGCAGGGCACCCCCTACCCAGTAAAGGCTCTAGCAGGGGCAGCCGGAACCATTCATTTTCCCCCAATAGTGTTCACCAAATGCCCACCAGGTGCCAGACATTACAGTGAGCACCAGAGATGCGCCGGCTGATACCACACACACAGCCTTGTTCTCAGTGAGTTGCTTCTTTATCCAAGACATCTTGATGGTCACCTGGGGACTGGGTAGTTGTTGATTTGGGTCAGATTCTGCTCCCCAGCCATGCCTCCGCCCTTAGCTGAAGGATGCATGGTGCTGTGGTGAGCAGAGGTTTCCAGGAAGCCATTCTTTCCTGCTGGACCCTCGAAACTCAGGATTCTCCAGTTGGAACCAGGTAACTTGTCATCTCCAATAAGAAGGTCATTCTATAATACAACACTTAACACATAGCCACAAAAGTCCTGGAAGGACAGGGCCAGAATTGTGCTCTAAATTTAATTATTTTTTTTTTAGTTATTATTGTTGTCATCGTTGTTGGATAGGACAGAGAGAAATGGAGAGAGGAGGGGAAGACAGAGAGGGGGAGAAAAGATAGACACCTGCAGACCTGCTTCACCACTTGTGAAGCGACTCCCCTGCAGGTGTGGAGTCAGGGGCTCTAACCCAGATCCTCACGCCAGTCCTTGTGCATTGACCCGCTGCACTATAGCCTGACTCCCGTGCTCTGAGTTTATATAAGAGGGAAAGAAAAAAGAGGAGTGATTTAGCCAAGGGCACAGAGAGTTGAGTGGAGGCAACTAAACTGTGAACTTAGGCTGCTCTGATTCCAAAGTCCTGTGCTGACACTGAGACAGGGGTGAGTTGGGGGTGAGAGTCAGAAGGCTATAGACCTGAGGGAGATGTGGTACCACAGGCAAAGGTGGCTTAACCCCTCTCTTCTGGGGCCACCTTCGGACCTGAAAACACCAAGTCTGTCATGTCAGCCCTGTTGGATAGAAGGAGGGTAGGTGGGGCCGGGTGGTGGTGCATTTGGTTGAGCACACATGTTACAATGCACAAGACCCCAGGTTCAAGCTCCCAGTCCTCACCTGCAGGGAGAAAGCTTTGCGAGTGTTAAGCAGTGTTGCAGGTGTCTCCATGTCTCCCTCTCTGTCACTTCCTTCCCTCTTGATTTCTGGCTGTCTCTATTCAATAAATATTTTTAAAAAAGAAAAGAAAGAGAGAAAGAAGGAGGGAAGAGCATACAGGGTGGAGTTCAGAGGCTGAAAACATTCACTCTAAGGGTCAGGGAGGAGCCAGGGGCTTCCAATCTGGTTCTCATCAATCAACAAGCACTGAAGAGTGGCTCTCTGGTGCCACACTGAGCAGTGGATGTGCAGAGGAGAATTAACAGCCCCCTCCCACCTTGCCTTGCGGGACATATGGGCCAGCTGACCTTAGGTTTTTTTTTAAAATTTTATTAGTGATTTAATAATGATTTACAAAATTACATGTCAACAGGGGGTATAATTCTATACCATTTCCACCATCAGAGGTCTGAATCCTCAAACCTTCCATTGTAAACCACATCAGTTCTCCCAAGGTTGAAAACATGGATTAACTATCTTCTTTTAAATTTTTTTTTAAAAAATCGTCTTTATTATCTTTATTTATTGGATAGAGACAGCTAGAAGTCAAGAGGAAATGGGAGATAGAGAGAAAGAGAGGCAGAGGGACACATACAGCACTGCTTCACCACTTGCAAAGCTTTACTCCTGCAAGTGGGGACCAGGGACTCAAGCACTGGTCCTTGTACACTGTAACGTGTATACTCAACCAGGTGCATCACCCGGCCCCCATTAACTATCATCTCTACAGCTACTGTCTAAATTTGTACATGATAAACCCCTTTCTCTTCCAGGTCCTGTCCTCTCTTGCCCTACAAGCCACACATAACCCTATTACTACATCCAAATGCCCTTTCATTTTTCTCTCTCTCCAGGTCCTGATGTAACTGGAGTTCAGAGCCCTCTTATCCTTTTTCTCCTATCACATCCCTCCCCCACCCCACTGAGAGTATGGATCAGAATTCTTTTGGGAGTGTAGAAGGCAGGAGTTCTGTAATTACTTCTTTGTTGGACAGGGGCATTGGCAGGTTGATCCATAACCCCAGCCTGCTTCTATCCTTCCCTGGTGGGGTAGGGCTCTGGAGAGGTGAAGTTCCAGGACACATTGGTGAGATCATCTGCCCAGAGGAAGTCAGAATGGAATAGCATCTGTAACTTTGTGTCTGGTAGGTGGCAGGATATAAAATGAGACAAAATGGTTAATGAATAGGAAACCAAAGAGTAGGAATAGAGCTGATGAAATTGGGCATCTTAGGATGGAAGAAATCTTGGAAGTCCATTTTAGGCATTTAAAAAAATCTTTATTTATTTATTGAATAGAGATAGTCAGAAATTGAAAGAAAAGGGGAAGACAGAGAGGGAAAGAGACAAGACACCTTTAGCTCTGCTTTACCACTTGTGAAGCTCTTCCCTTGCAGGTGGGGGACCAGGGACTTGAACCTGGATTCATGTGCATTGTAACATGTGCACTCAAGCAGGCCACCACCTGGTCCCCATTTTAGGCATGTTTCTAGGGATCCATGACTATGGTAGTTTTTTTTTTTTTTTTTGCCTGAGTTTGATAGCTAACATGAAGTTGGATAAAAATATTGTCTGAGAAAAAAGTGTCATTGTAGAAAAAAGGGCTAGAAAGTTGGATTAGGGCAGAGAGTAGCTTCCATTCTTGAAGAAAAAAGCCTATGAGTAAAATTAACTGTTTACCCCATCCACCCCACCTAGGGCTCAGATATATATTTATATTTAGTCTTAGAGCCTGTGGGCCAGTTAAATTTTGTTGGCAGCTGAGCACCATTGGGCTGTAGCAGCATCTCTGTTTTCTGCCTACTAGGCACCAGTGACATTTCTCCATAATGACAACTAAAATTGTGTCCAGATATTGCCCCCCACAAAAAAAACCCTGGAGCGCAAATTCCTGCTCCCATGGTTGAGAGCCACAGTCTTAGGTTAAAGGGGATGTGAATACAGCAACATGTTGTGTTGAGGATCATACCAGATGTGAACATGGGTTCACAGAGACACAAAAGATCAAAGAGGCTTCTGAGAAACTGAACCTAGCAGCAGTGATAAGATCTAGGTTGAACAAGTTCCCAGTGGTGTTAGGATGCCATCCCAGAATCCCTGTGTCCATCCCTAGTGCCCCATCTGGCTGGCAGCTCACTGTTCTCTTCAAGTCCACCTGCTCCCTCAGGCTCCCACAGGAAGTCAGCTGTACAGCTTTTAGAAAACGGACTTTCTCTGCTCTGGATTGGCCTCATGGCCTCAGAGAGTTTGTTGCCAATAAGCTTTACAGCATGTTAAGAAAAGCTCTGTACAATCCCTGGGATAGCCCTCTGAAAGCTGACTGGGTGGCCACTTAAGTACTGTGCTTATGCTCGGAACAATCCTTCAACCAAGTGCTTCAGTGTAAGTTCTTCCAGGGTCCCCACTCTATAGAAGCTGCCGCAGCGTGGGTAGAAGAAAGCTCTGTAGACTGTCCTCTCCTGCCTCTCTTCCTTCCCAGCTGTGTGACCCAAACACCCCTTGCCCCCTGCCCCTAGTTCTGCAGAACCTCCATTTCTTGACCTGAAGAAGGCAAGAGCTGCCACCCCCTGGTTGGCTGCTCACAGTGTCCTTGGGACAATACTCAACACTAGACAGGAGAGGCAGGCACATGGTAACTAGGGCCTTGGTTTCCAAGAGGCGTTGGTAGGGAGAGTTCATGTCCTCCACTTTTCTTTTTAAAAATCCTTATTTGAATAGTCACCCACACGTGTAGCAAACATCTATTGAGCTCTTACTATTTGTCAGGAACTCGGTAGTGAATACAGGGAATGAGAAAAAGACAATGAATGAAATATGTAAATTAGGTCTAGAGAGTGTGTGTTAGATGGTAACACATGAACAGGGTGAGGAAAGTTGTGGGTTGGCAGAATAGATCACTGGAGGGTGTACCTTCTCTGCCATGTGTCCAACCCATGTTTGAGCCCAGCCCCTACCACACTCAGTGCTGTGGTGTCTTTCACTATTTCTTTATGTCCTTCTCTGTATTTCTGTATGAAAATCTTGGCCTGGAATGGTAAAGCTCAATGACAACAAACAAAAAACAGGTGTGTAAGGTGGGGAGTTTTTGATGTATATGTATATATATATATATATATATATATATTTTTTTTTTTTTTTTTAATAGAGCACTGGTCAGCTCTGGCTTATGGTGGTGTGGGGATTGAACCTGGGACCTTTGGGGTGCCTCATGCATGAGAGTCTCTTTACATAACTATTACGCTATCTACCTCCATATATATTATATATAGTTTTAAACTTATTCTTATTTTATTTTACTAGAGCACAGCTCATCTCTGACGTATAGTGATGCCAGGATCTTACCAGCCTTAGGTATTGAAATCTGAGGAACAGCAAATCTTTCTGGAAAGTGACATTGAGTAAAATCCCTGAAGGCAGCAGGGGGAGCAGAGCTTGCTGATGCCATGACATCATTCCAGATAGAAGGAACAACAAACATCACACCCAGGGCACCATGGGGCTTGAAGAGGTCATGGAGGTGGAGAAGGAGCAGTGTGTTCAGGGAGTTGAAGAAGGCAGGTCCCAGCTGCTGTGGAGACTTGGGCTATTACTCTGGGATGGGAGATCAGACTTGGGTTCTTGCAGGGGGAATGGCTGGAGCCCCAGTGGCACAATCGGTTAGCGTGCGGTACTTATATAGCAGGGGGAGTGGCAAGAGGGCTCTGGCTGCTGCTTGAAGGACAGATGTGCTGAAATAGCCATGTGTCAGGTGTTCTCATATTTTGTTGCTAGTCTTCTCAAGAAACCAGTAACAAAGCTGGTGCTGTTGTGTGGGTAGTTCAGAAACACCTCCCATCTGGGAATCTGGTTGGGCCAGCCATGCACTTGAGCCAAGGTTTGACCCCATACTAGTGCTATGAACCACTCCATCATGCATGGTCAGACCCTGCCCCCTCTAAATTCATCTGAAACAAAAAAAAAATCATGTTCATAGTGATTTATATGAGTTCTTCTCTGCTGAACAAGAGGAAAGGCATTTGTTGAAGATATATTCATATCTCTCTATTTTTTTCTTTCTTCTTTCATTCTCTCTCTCTTTCTCATTTTCAGGACTTCACTTTTCCAGACTGACTTTGTCAGAGAGAGAGAGAGACATACACAGAGAGAAAGAGACAGAGATAGAGGTAGAGATCAATACAAGTGACACAGTATTGAACCTGGGTCACACACGTGGCTAAGCAGCATAGTATTCAGGTGAGCTATTTTACCTGCCCATGAGTCACCTCTTATATGTTAACTGTCACCCCACTCAGATATGCCTTTAGAATTAAAAAAAAAAAAAAGGCAGAGTTTGCCAGAATCAGGAGACTTGCCAGAATCATGTCCACTTGGTCGATTCCAAATTATATTCCTCCATGAGGATAATTTCTGGAACCATCCATTCCACCCCGGTTCCATGGCTGCCAGTTCTTAGCAACATCGCCCCGCCAGATATTCGTCGGGATGCGGCATCATCTAAGTTCATTTCCCACGTCTACGCTCGACCGGACCTGCCAATATACGCGGATATCTTCGCCCACCCTGTCCAATGCTTGACGTCTAGTCACCCAATCTGGTCCCCTACGCCTACACTGAACTTCTCTGTTCCAGTCTCTTGGAAACAGAGTTGGCAGTCAGCTGAGGTAAAGAACAAACACCTCATCACAGACCCCTGCAAGCGTCAACCCGGCTTTGACCTAGCACGTTATGATTGGGCCCTCCTCAATCGCTATCGAACAGGCCATGGCCGGTGCACCACTATGTTCCATCGCTGGGGAGCCAGAGACGACCCGAACTGCCCCTGTGGCTACAGACAGACTATGACCCACATAGTCAACGACTGCCACCTCTCCAGATTCAAAGGAGGTCTCGAAACTTTACATCAGGCTCAACCTGATGCTGTTGACTGGCTACGGAAGAAGGGCAAACGCTAGAAGAAGAGGGAGACTTGAGCTTTGCTTTGAAATATGCCCCATTGTTGCTGCTTAACCATCTCAGTTCCCTCATATTTAACATCCCTGACCCACCCTTCTCAGAGCGGAAGTGGGAGTAAGGATCAAGATGACAGATATGAATGGGCACAGTTCTGATAGAGACCTCTAGGTCCAACTGACCTCCCTCTATTGGGTTGCAATAGAGGCTAAGTGCCCCTAGGTGGCACAATTTTCCTAGACTGAGTCTGTAGCAACAATCAGGGGTTTGGAAGATTTGGGGGGAGAGTGAGGAGCTGAAGGTGATACCAGGAATCAGTAAAGTAGGGATTTGAGGTAAAATTCCATAGCTGGAGTTTCCTGCTGCCCCTCTAAGGGGTGCTGTGGGAATTCAAGAGGGGCAGGCTCCCACCACCCCTGCTAGTAACTCCAGAGTTACATCCCTTGGTGTCATGAGACGGAGGGTCAGGGATGTCTAAACCACAACAACCATTGATTTTCAGAAGAGGAAGTTGAAGGCCAGGGATGAGGGGCTTGCTTGGCTACCCTGGGGATCAGGGACAGAGCTACTGAACAGTTGGCCCCTCTACTGAATAAATCTTAAATATTCTCTGGCAATACCTTTCATGGAAACATGTGTTATCACCATTTGGAATTACTTCTTCTTTTTTTTTTTTTCCTACCAGGGTATCACTGGTGCTTGATGCTTGCACTGTAAACCTATTACTCCCAATGGCCACTTTTTCCCTCCCCACCCCCAATCCCTCTTGTTTTTCATTTGATAGGACAGAGAAAAAGTGAGAAGGTAGGGGGAGAAAAAGTAACACCTGTAGCTTTACTGCTTGTGAAGTTTCCCCACTGGAGGTGGGTGTCAGGGACTTGAATCTAGGTCTTTGTGCTTGGTAACTAACATGTGTGCTCTACTGGGTGTGCCATCACTTGGCCCCTGCTACTCCATTGCTCCTTGACAGTAAAGTCCCTCTCCACAACCTTTTCTCTTGAGGTGCCCGTCCTTCCTCCACCTCCGTGACTGTTCTCAGGAAAGACTGGGCAAGCAGCTGTTTATTCTCATGGACAGAGCTGTA
Organism: Erinaceus europaeus; assembly: GCF_950295315.1. Lineage (NCBI taxonomy): Eukaryota > Metazoa > Chordata > Mammalia > Eulipotyphla > Erinaceidae > Erinaceus > Erinaceus europaeus. Next base: position 65,604,726 of record NC_080174.1, on the reverse strand, counting down.
TCTCTGGGCAGTAGAAGAGCACAGGCTGAGGGGCAGGAGAAACTGGGTCTGTCATTGCCTCGGGAATGCGTGCGCTGAATACCCAGGTCATCTCTCCCTACCTTCCATTTCAGAAAAGAAAGAGGAGGTTGGACTGGGTGCCAAGGTCAGTTTCTATATTGGGCATTTCAAGTTGTGCTTGATGCTTTCCTTCTGTCCATTCATCAGGAAGCAAGTGGGGGAGAGCAAGGTTTCAGTTTTTTCATTGAAAGAACATGGAGGAGTGGACTGGATGATGTATCATTCTGGCTCTGACATCTTCCTTGGCAAGGAGGAAAGGCTGTCACAGAGCAGACCCATCCCTTCCAAACTGCCAACACTTGATGCCCACCCATGTGGGGGATGCAGTTCCTCCCCTTCCAAGGCCTCCAGAAGAGACCCCACAAAATGGAACCATGAGCCCCCCAGCAAGACGGCCTTTCCACTTGATTTCAGAGGTGCGGAGGAGAAGCTCTCCCTCCCCTTTGAAGAGCTGAAAGCCATGTGCACATGTAAAGGATGTTCCTTCCTGGGTTTGATTAATAACGGTCTGCCTCCTTGGCCAGACCAGCCTCTTGGTGACCTTGGGCTCCTTCCAAAATCAGGTCTTCCTTCAAAGCAAGCAGGAGGTTGGTCATCACTGAAGCGATTAAGAGAATGACAACTGGAGGGAAAAGGCTGGGGGAAAGGGAGAAAACACCTACTTGCTGCAAGCTGGCCTTGTGCTAGGCACCATGCACACCCTCCTCTTGTCTAACTCACTTCAATCAACCACAAGTTAAATAGCATAGTTTCCTGTTTACAGTTGAAGGATGATTGTACAAGTGAGTGATAGAGCTGGGATTTGATCTCCTCTCTGACTGCAGAGGCAGGAGGAACAGCAGAAAGGGTCAGGAAACCCTCATTCTAGATCCAGTTTAACAGATGAGGAATTAAGTGATGGTGAATATTTGACAGCATTTTATAGTTTCAAAGTGATAACCCGGAAGTGCCTTTTAAAGTCCTCAGACCAGTCCTCAGACAGATGAGGAGACTGAGGCTCACACAGGTCTAGTGACTTGCCCAGCTGTAGTCACACAGCATTTGGACCAATTTTGAATCAGGTCTTTTGACTCCAAGGTCTGTGAAGCTCATAAATAAAGCTGATTTAAAAAAATAATAATAATAAAGCAATGGCTTGGGGAGATCGCATAATGGTTATGCAAAAGACTTTCATGCCTTAGGCTCCAGATTCCAGTTTCAGTTCCTAGGATATAAGCTAGAGCTGAGCATTGCTCTGAGGGAAAAAATAAATCAAGCCCCTTTTCTTGGGACCATTATTCTAGTCTGAAAATAAAGGGTTAGAGTTCATGGCAAGCAGTAGTTCCCAGACCTTTTTATTTATTTATTTACTTTTAAAAGAAGAGTGTGTGGCAGTTGGTGACATAGCTCACCTGGTCTGGCATCTGTCTTGCCATGTGTACAATCCAGGGTTGAGTCCCCTTCCCTCCTCAAACCACATGTTAAGTACTAAGACACTGGGGGAAGCTTCAGTGCAGTGTGCCTTCTCTCTATCTCTCTTCTCTTTCTGTCTGAAAATGTCAGCCCAGAATGGTATAATAGCTCATCAGCAAGACCCTAGAGCCAAAAAAAAAAAAAAAAAAAAAAAAGGAAAGGAAGAAAAAGGAATTCGGAATTTGTCAGATGAAAATTTTGTCAAGTAAGGACACTTAAAAAACAAAGAACCATTTATCATCAAAGAAGAAGATGAAGAAGAAGGAGAAGGAGAAGGAGAAGGAGAAGAAGGAGAAGGAGAAGGAGAAGAAGAAGAAGAAGAAGAAGAAGAAGAAGAAGAAGAATTTAATCTTGGTGTAGCAGAGAGGGAAAAAAATGGCAACAGAACAGAAGTCCTTTTGGGAATGGATTAAGTTGTGTTTATCATAATACCTTGATAAGCCCTTGTGGTCCTGCCTAGTAGCTCTCTGGATCTGGCTGGAATGGGCTAGAAGGGAAGTGGAACTAGAATAATTCACTGCAAAAGAACTGATCTGTAGGTGGCAGCTTAGAAGGATGAGTAAACTAGAGACACGAAGAAGAGAGTCAGAAAGGAGTTGTCTGGACACTGCACGGTGGGTTTGAGTCTCTGAGATGATCTGTGAAAAATTTCCAAGTGGTAGACAGAGAATGACCAAAGGACCCCAAAGGACCCCATCCCTCTGATGGCGAGTGTTCCAATTCTAGCCAGCAGGTATCTGCTTCTGCATGCTGGCATCTTCATGGTAGACCAGATCTCCTATCAAAGTGCCCCTACACAGCACAGTCTCAGTGAGTGGAAGCTTGGTTATGCAGAGGAGGGACCCTCTTGTTAGGGATCCTTGGCATCTGGTAGAGATGAGGCCCAACCCCATCACTCAGAAATTATAAGAGCTCTCTAAACTTTGGTTTTCTTCTCGGAAAAATAGACATAATATTCCCTGTTTTGGAGACTGAAACAAGGAATAAGTGTGACCATGAATTTAGCATAGTTCCTTGTACTCAAGTCCTTAATAAAAGCCACTTAGCTGCCTATTATTATTAACTATGGCTACTTGGATAGTTGCAGTTTTACTTACTCTGGCCAGTCTTCAGGGTGTTTTTGTTTGTTTGGGGAAGAGGGTAGCTTCGGCTGCTCTTAAATCCATCCAGGACTGGGCAGGAGTACCATCTGGAAGGGGCAGGAGGTAGACGGAATCTAAAACACTGCTCCCCCTCCCCCCCATCCCTCTCTGACTTTTCGAAGCTCAACACTGTGTCTGACAGTCTGGTTCTTTGGAAATGACTGTCTTTTTCCAGTGCTGAACCCAGGGTCCAGAAGTCTGGACAACAACAGGTTGAGGGCTGGGGAGAGAAGGGTGGAAGGAGGAAGCAGGAGGAAGAAAAGGTGCTCTCAAGACTAACAATTAGGCTCCCAGACAGAGAGGTGTGTGTTTGTTTGCAAGTGTGCATGGATATGTGACCAGGAATCCAGTAATGTGCATCAGGTAGCAAGTGTGGGAAGTTTGTGCGTGTGGGTGCAACTGAGAATAAGTGTGTGATCCTGTAAACTTACCGTGTATCAGTGTATAACTTTGCATGTGAACAACTGACAGTGGTGTGTGTGTGTGAGAGAGAGAGAGAGAAGAGAAGAGAAGAGAAGGGAAGGGAAGGGAAGGGAAGGGAAGGGAAGGGAAGGGAAGGGAAGGGAAGAGAAGAGAAAGAGGAGTCTATGTGCACGTGTACCTCAGGGCAGTGTGGGCGTGCTAGGCTAGAAAGTGGGCTGGGTGTGTGAGTTCCCGAGTGAGTGTGAGAGGAGGCTCTGTTCTAGGAGAGATAGTTGGTGGTAGCAGGTGTGTGTGTGTGTGTGTGTGTGTGTGTGCGCGCGCGCGCGCGCGCGCGCCTGCGCGTTTAGGGTCCAAGGGGACCCTGATACATGGAAACCCTGCTAAAGAAAGACCTTTGAGAGCTTCCTCCAGGAGCCCACTCCCTGCCTCACCCCACCCCACCCTACCCCATCACTGACTGTGTTCCTACACACCAGCACCCTTCCACGGACACCTCCTGCTGGTTGCTGGCCTCAACGCTGGCTGGTATTGGGAGAAGGGAGGACAGGAGGGAGGGGAGGAATGACCGGGCTTCCTAGCCACAACCCTTGATGCTGCCAGGGAAACATCCTCTTCCCACCCCCCACCCCCCCCCCCCCCCAATCACCGTGATTCCTGCTGTGAGGGAGAGAGGAACCCTTCGTTTCCATGGCAACGTAGCAGCCCTGCTTCTCAGCCTGAGCCCAGGCTCCTCTGAGCCATGGAAAGAGTGGGAAGAAAGCCCCTCCTTGGGTCTGTCGGCCCCTGCCAAGTCCCTCTTCTCAACACCCATAGCCCCCATGACCCCTCTGGGACTTCTGAAGTGCACACCCACCCATTCCAATCCTTCTCTGCTCCCAGGGCCTGAGGACCTGTGCTGTTTGCACAGAACCAGATGTGAGCAGGGACTCTGCAGAGTGACAGGATGGTGAGCAAATCTGGCCTTCATTTGTAAAATGGTACTAGTGTTCCCACCTCGAGGATTTGTGTGAGGAGCAAATAGGACAGATCTGGTGGCTGTGCTTTGTAGATACTGAGTATGGGTCAGTGTGGAGCCACTGGTGCTGATGTGGGCTGGGCTCTGTGAGTGGGCCAGCCAGCTCTACTTCTTATGCTCCCTCTAGCAGACACTTGGGGCTCACAGAGGCATCCCTGGCTGCTGTGCAGGAAGGTCCATGCTCTCTGAGAGTGAAAATTAGAAAATAACCCCGACATTCATCAATAGAGAAGTGGCTATATAAATCATGGTGCCACTGCAGCCATATACTCCTCAAAAGGGAGTCTCTCGGAGCTGACATGGCACAATTACTAGGTCATATCAAGTAAAAAAATAAAGCTGAGGCATAGGTACAGTGTGACCCCATCTGCTGAGCATTGCACAATTACTTGAGCAAGTACAGGGGTGAAAATACCCAGAGGGGGGCTGTGTACATCAGAACAGACTCTTGGGGGTGGTTATTCTGAGGAGTGGAGTTGGGAAGGGCAAAAGTGAAGGGGAAGTGTGACTTTTTTCCTCTCTTTCTGTTTTGTTTGCCAATGTATGTTGCAAGTATAGTTTTAAAACTATGTATCGGGAGTCGGGCGGTAGCACAGCAGGTTAAGTGCAGGTGGTGCAAAGTGCAAGGACCAGCATAAGGATCCCGGTTCGAGCCCCTCAGCTCCCCACCTGCAGGGGAGTCACGTCACAGGCGGTGAAGCAGGTCTGCAGATGTCTATCTTTCTCTTCCCCTCTCTGTCTTCCCTTCCTCTCTCCATTTCTCTCTGTCCTGTCCAACAACGACGACACTGAAAACAACAATAATAACTACAACAATAAAAAAACAAGGGCAATAAAAGGAAATAAATAAATGTTAAAAAAAAAAAACTGTGTGTCATTAGTATTGCTGAAGAGAGCTAACTAACACACAAGGGACCCTCAGACACTCCCGAAACCAGCACTAGTGAAGGTCTGAGAAGAAAGGGACAATCAGGAAGACTTCCGGGAGAAAGAGGAAGGTCACTGGGGTCTCAGAGCAAAAGTAGATTTAATACTTGGAGCAGAGGGAAGGGTGGTTCATGTGCAAAGAAAAATTGGAAGGGAGAACAAGGACCAGAGGGACATTAAAGTTGAAGAAATGGCAGGGGAGTTGAATCTCATTTTAGTCATGCCCTGAGCCCTGAGCCCTGAGCCCTGAAGCTGCCTTTTTGGGTAAATTATTCAGATAGTGGCTTCACCTGTAAATGGGCATAATGGAGTGGATGGTTTGGAGGCTGTTTGATGTCAGTGCAGGAGTGAACTAAATTCAAGCCATCTTGATAGGAGATTGTTGTTACTGATTTTAGAGGAGGCACATTGGGTTGTAGTTTTGTTGTTTGCTAACCCCAGGCAAATTTTAATTAGCCCTTGACCTCTTGGCCTACCTGCCCTGATTAAGGTTCACACTAAAAGTTGTAAATAGGTTATATGGAGGCAGCATGGATTCTTAAGCTAGAGAAGAAAAGGAAGAACCCAAATTGACAAAACCCATTTTTAAGGGCTCACCTCATGAGCTATGCATTTTAGTCTACTTATTTCATTTTTACAAGTATTTTTGAAGTGAATATGCTTTTTTTCATGTTGGAGTTTTGCACCTGCACTATTTCTCTATTCCTGGAGGATTGTTTCTCCTCTCCTCTCCTCTCCTCTCCTCTCCTCTCCTCTCCTCTCCTCTCCTCTCCTCTCCTTTTTTCCCCTCCCTTCCCTTTCCCTTCCTTCCCCTCCCTTCCCCTCTTCTCTCCTTTTTCCTTTCCTTTTCTTTTCCCCAGAACATCACTCAGTTCTGGCTTTGGTAGTGCTGGGAATTGAACCTGGAATCTTTTGTGCCTCAGGCATAAAAGTCTTTTTGCATAATCTTAATGCTATCTCCACAGTCTGCTCAATTCTGGTTTTGGTAGTGCTGGGAATTGAACCTGGAATCTTTTGTGCCTCAGGCATGAAGGTCTTTTTGCATAATCTTAATGCTATCTCCACAGTCTCTCTCTCTCTCTCTCTCTTTTTTTTTTTTTTTACCAGAGCACTGCTCAGTTCTGGCTCACGATGATGTGGGGGATTGAATATTCGACTTTGGGGCCTCACACATTAGAATCTGTTTGCATAACCATTGTGCAATTCCCCTCCCTACCCCGTCTTTATCTTTTTATATTTAATATAGAGATGGTTAGAAAGAAAGTGAGTGATAGAGAGGGACAAAGATATAAGGAGAGACACCCAGTGCCTCTTGTGCAGGTGCATGATGAAGAGTGCGTTCTATCAGGCAGTCCCAGAGGATGCCTATTTTTTTTAGTTGTGGAAATGGAAGTTTGAGAGATTCCTTCATTCACTTAGCCACTCAGTTTATACTGAGCACACATGGTTCTAGTTCTCACTGAGTGAAAAGTCCTGTCCTCAAGAGGATTACAGCCTGGTAGGAAAGATAGACAACCAAACAAATAAACCTATGACACCAATGTCAGGTGATAATGGATAATGTGCAGAAAACAAAGCTGAGTAAGCATCAGGAGGTTGTGGGCAGGTCATACTGACTTTTAGGTAGAGATTTAAATGAAGCAGTTGTATGGACATCCTGAGCAAAGCTACTGGGGTGGTGGCCTGCATATAGCAATCAAGGTGGGGTGAGAAGGCAGGTGTGGTTTTAATGGTGGTGGGGGCAAGTATGGTGAGGGAATGGAGGAGTTTGAAGAGGAGTAAGGATGTGAAGGTGTAGGTATAGACTGCAAAGGGCTTTGAAGGCCAAACCAGGGGTATTTCATTCCACATGTTTGGAGAAGCCACAGGAGGGCTCTGGCCTGGAAAGTGACACAGTCTCAGACTAATGTTGTCAAATGATCACTCTGGCCTCTGAGCATAGATTAGCTCATGGGGGGGGAGGGCACATATGGAGCAGGGGCCAATGAGCAAGTGTGCTGAGTCTAGATGAGAAGAGACAGATACTCTAGACCAGAGTGACAGATGTGGGGTTGGTAAACACCAGTGAGGTCTGAAATATCTTTCAAAAGCAAAACCCTGTTTTCTGTTGGCTTGAATATGGGCAATGAGATAAAGAGAGGTATCAAAGATGACCCCAAGACTTGAGGTCTGAGCAACTGAACACCACATTGGTGTCATTGATTGAGATGGGTATTGATTGAGGAGGTATCCACTTGGGATGAATCAGGATTCCCTTTAATGTTGCAACATCTTTGAAACATCTAAATGGAGACATTGGTTAAGTAGCTGAATGTATGAGCTAGCAGTCGGGGGTGGTGTCAGGACTAGGGGTATAAATTGGGAAGTTGTCAGCAGGTAAAGGCTGCACAGAGCCAGGGGACAGACAGGATGAGATCACCCCAAGAAAGCATAGGGAGAGAGGCCTTGGGTGCTTCAGCATTTGCTGGGCTGAACAATCAATCAGAGGGACTCAAAAGGCTTCCCAGCACTACCCCTGGCTGCCCAGCATCACTCTGATTGCTTAAACCAGGAGGTCTGGAGGAGGCTGAAGAGTTACATTTTTAGCAAGTCGTCACTGAGACTAGTGTGAAACAACTTGTTGGTCCAGGGGGAGGAAGAATCAGTGACAGCATAGTTTTCAAATCCAAGATCTACTGTTAACTTTTTGTGTGGTCTTGGGCAAGAAGTGTCTGTCTCTTTTTTGTGTCCTTGTATGCAGCATGGGAACAGTAGCATATTTATTTCTCAGCATGACAAAGACCAAACCAATGGCTCTAGGACTCAGTAGGAGAGGTTTGGTCTTAGAACAGAACAGGTTTTTTTTGTTTTTTTTCCTACCAGAACACTGCTCAGCTTTGGTTTATGGTGGTGCAAGGGACTAAAGCTGGGCGGGACTTTGGAGCCTCAGGCATGAGAGTCTCTTTGTAACCATTATGCTATCTATCCCCTTCCACCAGGACAAGGTCCTGATGGGGTCCCTCAGAAGACCAGCCCCTCACCCTGGATTCCACTTTGTTATTGTGACCACCAAAGGACCCTTCTTTTCCCTGTCATTCCTTACCCAGTAGCCTCCATTCCCAAACTGCAGGGGCTTCACTACCTTGGGATGACCTTTTCAGATAGAGAGACAGAATCAGATACACCATAGCTCAGCACTGAAGTTCCCTCTGATATGGTGTGTGTGTGGGGGGAGGGAGATAGGCTTGAAACTGGGGTTGGGCATGTAGCAAAGCAGGTTCCCACCCACCAAGTGAGCTATCTTGCTGACCCCTTGTCCCAGTTTTTAGGGAGTCCTTCCTGTCCCTTATCCTCCCATGAGCAATGATTGCTTCTCCTTGGCCACCACCTCCATTTCTGGGCCTTGCCTCTCAGCTTTCATTAAAGGATGAGCAGGAGAGGGGTGTGTGTGTGGGGAGGGTGAGTTGGGGCTACACTCCCCTTCAGAGTCTACTCTGGAGTCAGGCTGATGAGAGCATAATAGCCAGGACCAGGGACCAATTGTTAGCTCCACAGCAGTGATACAGAAGCAGCCTACCCCATACTTTGAGTAGGTGTGCAATGCCTGTTTGGCTCAGTTCTCTGCCTCACTCTCTCTCTTCCCACCTCTAGCCAAAGCTTTCCTCTCCAGTGGCTGCAGAGCCTGCCCAGACCTGGATTGCTAAGAGGAGGCTGCCTCCCCACAGGCCCCCATAGCTATTTAATGCCGTTAACAATGGATTCATTAACTGGGATTAATCTCATATACCAGCTCTCTATCCCCTTGGCTATTAATCACTCACTTCATTAACAGGACAGCGCTAGCCAACCTGGGAGGGAGACACGGCGCCCATACCAAGTACCTGTGTCTGTACCTTTCCTTCTTTCTCGCTCAGGAGCTTGTCTGCTTGGTGCCTTTCTGCTTCTGACCCCATATCTGTCTCAGTTAAGCTGAATGTACACATCTCCCTCTTCATGTTTCCAGCTGGGGCCTTGTCCTGGCCCCTGAAGCCTTCTAAGTGTCCCTGTGTCTCTTTTTATCTCCAATCCGATACCTAATGCAGTGAGTTTATGTGACAGGTTGGCTGAACAAAGTATAGAAAGATACACACAAGGAGATGCCAACTCCAGGAGGCTCTTTATTTTTTTCTTTTCAAAAAATTGCTTTTTCTGTTTACAAAGATAATATATGCCCACTGTACAAAATCCAAATGAAACAAGAAAGGAAGAAAGAAGAAAATAAAGATTCCCTGAAATCCCTCCCATCTCCAGATAATAACCTTTAGCATTTTGGTGAGCATTGCCTCAGCTCTTGAGTGATATATATATAATTTTACCTAAATGGGACCGCACTGTGCATGCTGTTTTGCAACCTGCTTCTCCACTCAACAATATGTTGTTGAAGTCTTTCCATATCAGTGAATATAAATGTGCATCATGCTTTTTAATGGCTGCATAGCTTTCTGACTTCTGGAAGTAACATAATTTAGTCAACCAATCTCCTACTGATGGGCATTTCTATAGTTCTTGATTTTTCTCAGATATTTGACATTTGGAACTGCAGACTTATTTTTTAAAATTTTTATTTCTTTATTGGGGGATTAATGGTTTACAGTAGTCAGTAGAATACAATAGTTTGTACATGCATAACATTTCTACATAACAATACAACCCCCACTAGGTCCTCCTCTGCCATCATGTTCCAGGACCTGAACCCCCACCCCCACCCCAGAGTCTTTTACAACTCCAGTCCAAATTCTGCTTAGTGTTTTTCTTTCTGATCTTATTTTTCAACTTCTGTCTGAGTGAGATCATCCCATGCTTTTTGTTTCTGACTTATTTCACTTAACATATCTTCAAGCTCCATCCAAGATGAGGTAAAGAAGGTGAATTCACTATTTTTAGTAGCTGAGTAGTATTCCATTGTGTACATAATAACACAACTTACTCAGCCACTCATCTGTTGTTGGACATCTGGGTTGCTTCCAGGTTTTGGCTATTACAAATTATGCTGCTATGAACATAGGTATGCACAAATCTTTTTGGATGGGTATGTTTGGTTCTTTAGGATATATCCCCAGGAAAGGGATAACAGGGTCATAGGGTAGGTCTACTTCTACCTTTCTGAGAGTTTTCCAGACTGCTCTCCACAGGGGTTGGACCAATTGACATTCCCACCAGCAGTGCAGAAGGGAGAACCACAAACTTATATGTACATCTTTATTCACTTGCTTAATCAAATCCTGAAGATCAGTTCCCCATGGCTGTAGAGATAGCCCACCAGGTAGGGTGCATTCCTTGCCATGTGTGTGACCCAGGTTCAAGGCCTGGCACAGCACCACATTGGGGAGCCACAATGAAACTGGGGGAAGTTCTGGTGCTGTGGTTTCTCTCCCTGTTGCTGAAATAAAAGGAATGAAAAAGTTAGCCCAGGAGCACTGAAATCATACATGTGGGGAAGGCCACCAAAAAAAAAAAAAGTTTCCTCAGAGTGGAATTTCTGAGACATAGGGCTTTCATAATTCACATTTTGGTATGATATGGCACTGTAGAGTTAGCTATCTGGGAATCAATGTCAATTCAGTCATTTTCTGCTAAAGGGACACAGATTACTTAACCTCTTTGTGTTTTAGTTTTCTCACTTGAAAAAAAAAAGAGAATAACAATAGAATTTACTCTGTGGGGGGTTACTGTTTAGATTAAATATGTTGTTACATGCAGAGCACTTAGCCTTATGCTTGACTTGTAGGAGGAAGGACTGGGTGGTTCAGTTATTCCTTTGTTTTCCTGCCCTCTGGCCTCCAGGGACAATGAACTTGTTCACTTCTCTCCCACACAGTGCTGGGGGTCTAGAGCCCTTTCCTTACACCACTGCTAGTGACTGACACCATTTTTAGTTTTCTCTTAATGTGGTTTTGTGCTTTTCTTTTTTTCCTGTCTTTCTCTGCTTCTTCTATCCCTTCCCTTTCCTTCTTCTTGTTATCCTTTCCTTCTTCTCTCCTACCCCTCTTTATTTACTTATTTTATAAAAGCTTTACCCCATTGGGGTAAGGTAGAGACAGGCTGGGCATATGGATTGAACTGTCAGTGTCCATGTCCATCGAAGAAGCATTTACAGAAGTCAGACCTCTGACCTTCTGTGCCCCTTAGAGATCTTTGGCCCATATTCTCAGAGGGATAAAGAATAGGAAACCTTCCAATGGAGAGGATAGGATATGTCACACTGGCCGTGGTAATTGTATGAATTGTACCCCTCTTATCCCACAATCTTGTTGATCATTATTAGATCACCAATAAAAATAATAAAATATTAAATTGAAAAATAAGAAAACACAAAGCAGAACTTGGACTGGGCTTGGTGTATTGCATCTAAGTAAAGCACTCTGGAGTGTAAGGGGGAGAGGGTCATGTCCTAGAAAATGATGTCAGAAGACCCAAAAGGGTTTGAATTATTATGTGGAAAACTGATGAATGTTTTTAAAATTTTTTAAATTATCTTTATTTATTAATTAGATAGGGACAGCCAGAAATCAAGAAGGAAGGAGGTGATAAGAGGAAGAGAGACAGAGAGACACCTACAGCAATGCTTTACCACTCACAATACTTTACCATTCACAAAGCTTTCCCCCTGCAGGTGGGGACTGGTGCTTTAACCTGGGTCCTTGTGCATTATAACATGTGCACTCAACCAGGTGTGCCACCACCTGACCCTCTGAGAAATGTTATACATGCATAAACTACTGTATTATGTTTTTGTTACTCTATTTTATCATTGACTTAAATCATTAATCCCCCCAATAAAAAAATAAATAAATAAAAAAGAAAAGAAAAAGACTGGTGTACCACTCAGTCATATGAGACTGAATCCCAGGCCTCAGGAAGGAATGTGTCCTACCAGCTGAGTCACCTCCCAGCACAATTCAATCTTCTCCTTCTCCTCTCCCTTCTTCATCATTCTTTTTTTTTTTTTTTCTGAGGCTTACTGTATGTGAGATTTTACCACACTCAACTCTTCTCCCACTCTTTCATTCAGATAAAGGAGAGAGACAGAGAGGGGAGACATTACAGTGCTGGAGCTTTCCCCAGGTGCCTTTGTGCCTCCCATGTGGTGTGGGGACTTGAGCCTAGGCTTCATGCATGCCAAGACATGCACCCTACCAGATGAGCTATATCTCTGATTCTTGGTTTGACTTTTAGTTTTTCCCTGCCAGTTTTATTTCCTTAACAAAAAGCATTCATTTTTATTAGTGATTTAATAGTGGTTTATAAGATTATAAAATTACAAGAGTATAATTCCACCAAATTTTTGTGCTTCCCACTCAGTTCCTCAACAATAACCATCACAGTTTTTTAATATTTATTTTCCCTTTTGTTGCCCTTGTTTTTTTTTTTTTATTGTTGTTGTAGTTATTATTGTTGTTGTATTGATGTTGTTGTTGGGTAGGACAGAGAGAAATGGAGAGAGGAGGGGAAGACAGAGAAGGGGAGAGAAAGATAAACATCTGCAGACCTGCTTCACTGCCTGTGAAGCAACTCCCCTGCAGGTGGGGAGCCAGAGGCTCCAACTGGGATCCTTGCATTGTTCCTTGCACATTGCGCCATGTGAGCTTAACCCACTGTGCTACCGACTCCCAACATCACAGTTTTCACAAAGGCTTAGAGACAGGTGGGTTACCTTCAGTTTTTTTTTTTTTTTTATGTGTTTGATTCTCTATATTCCACATAAGAGCAAAACCACTGCGTGGTTGTCTCTCACATCCTTACTAACTCACTAAACATAGTCACTGTCAGTCCAATCCATTTTGTCCCTCAGGACATACCTTCTTTTTAAACTGCAGTGTAGTGCTCCATTGAATATATGTCCTATGACTTCTTTACCCAATCATCTGTCAGTGGGCATTTAGGCTGCTTCTACTCTTTGGCTGTTGTGAATAAAGCAGCTATAAACATAGAGGTACATATTAGTATTTTCATGTCCTTTGGATTATGCCTAGAAGTCTACCAATGTTCTAAAAAAATTATTTATTTCAGATGAAATACATGCAACACTGGGGACTGAACCAACAGCCTCAGGCACGCTTTTGGCTAGCCAGGCTATGTCTCTGATATTCCCCCTCTCCATTTTTATGGTAGTAAAATACATATAAAATTTGCAGTCTATCTGGTTTTTGATTATCACCAGAGCTTTATCACTCCAGGATGACTTTTTCAGATAGAAAGAGACAGATTATGTGGAAAATTGGGAAATGTTAAGCATGTACAAACTATTATATTTTACTGTTGGTTGTAAAGCATTAATCCCCCAATAAAGAAATTTAAAAAATAATCAAATGAATTAATAAAGAGAGAAAGAGAGAGAGGAAGAGAGAGAGAGAGAGAGAAATACATCACAGCACTGAAACATTCCCTAGCACAGTGAGTGTCAAGCTAGAACCTGGGCTGCATACATAACAAAGCAGGCACTCTGGTAGGTGAGCAATACCTTGCCAGCCCTTAGCCATTGTTTTAGTGTATAGTTCTGTGGTAAGTTTTAGGTCTCCATATTTTTAATATTAATTCCTTATCATATATAAAATTTGTAAACATTTTTTTCCTATTCAGAGGGTTCTCAGCACTATTTGTAGAAATGATTGCCCATATTCCACTGAATGGTCTTAGTACTCCTGTAAAAATTCCTTTCATCACATATGTGAGAGCATATTTCTGAGTTGTTTTTATTTTTATTTTTTTAATTTTTATTTATAAAAAGGAAACACTGACAAAACCATAGGATAAGAGGGGGGACAACTCCACACAACTCCCACTTTGTATCCCCTCCCCTCCCCTGATAGCTTTCCTGCTCTTTATCCCTCTGGGAGTATGGACCCAGGGTCATAATGAGTTTGGGTTGTTTTATACAAGTGATCTGTGTCTGTCTTTATGCCAGTACCACACTCTTTAAAAAATATTTTTATTTGCTATTAATAGTGTGTTAAATATTGTAAGATGATAAATGTATGGGTTCCACACCGCACCCACCACCAAAGTTCTGTATCTCCACTCTCTCGAAGATAACCACCACCATAGTTCTCACAAGACTTAGAGTTTGCTTACTTCTGTTTTGTGTATATTTTTTTTTTTGGCAAGTTCAGGTAAATCAGATCTCTAGATTCCACATAAAAGTAAAATCATCTGGTATTTGTCTTTTTAGAAATTTTTAAAAATTGTTTTTATTTATTTAATGGATAGAGAGCCAGGAATCAAGAGGGAAGGGGGTGATAGAAAGGGAGAGAGGCAGAGACACCTGCAACATTGCTTCACCATTTGCAAAACTTTGCTCTTGCAGGTGGGGACCAGGGGTTTGACCATGGGTCCTTTTGCACTATAGCATGTGCGCTCAACCAGGTGCACCACCAGCAGGCTCCCTGGTAGTTGTCTTTCGTCTTTTTACTTATTTTACTAAACATAAGCACACAGTATCGCCCTTCTTGTCTGCAGTGTCGTATTTCATAGAATATATATATATATACATACCATCACTTCTTTAGCCAGTCATCTGTTGATGGGCATTTAGGATGCTTCCAGTCTTTGGCTATTGTGAATCATGCAGCTATGATTATATGCCCCTTCTAATTAGTAATTTTTTAAGTTTTGAATTCAGGAAGTGTGAGTCCTTTAGATTTGTTCCTTTTCTTTTTTTTAAATATTTATTTATTCACTTTTTGTTGCCCTTGTTGCTTTATTGTTGTAGTTATTGTTGGTATTGATGTCATTGTTGTTGAGTAGGACAGAGAGAAATGGAGAGAGGAGATGAAGAAAGAGAAGGGGAGAGAAAGATAGACATCTGCAGACCTGCTTCACCGCTTGTGAAGCAACTCCCCTGCAGGTGGGGAGCCAGGGGCTTGAACTGGGATCCTTATGCTGGTCCTTGTGCTTTGTGCCACATGCTCTTAACCCGCTGCACTACTGCCCGACTCCCTGTTTTGTTCCTTTTCAAGATTGTTTTTAGTTACTTGGAGCCCCTTGAAACTCTATATGAATCAAATAATCTATTTCTAAAAAAAATTAGAATTTTAATGGGGATTGCATTGAATCTATAGATTGTTTTCGGTGTTATTGACATCTTAACATTATTAAGTCTCTCAGTCCATAAACAAATTGTTAGACAGAGTCCTTCTTTTTTTATTTTAGGTAAATTATTTTTCTTTTAGAGATAGTATGAAAGAGACTATAGCACCAAAGCTTCCTTCATTATGGTGGTGGCCAGGCTCAAACCTGGGTCTCATACATGCCAAAGCAACACATTGAGAGAGTTGTTTTGCCAAGTTCATAGCCCCTTTACTTACACCATTGCCAGTGAGAGTCACTTTTACCAGTTTTAAACAAACAAACAAACAAACAAAGCTTTTGCCAAACTGGTCTGTGACAATTGATACCTCTTTCATCTGCATGTCTTGGATCAATATTGAACTAGAACATATACTTAGTTCTTAGTGGGCACTCATATTTCACCTCTGAATTGTCAAGCTTTGTTTTTTCTAGTTTCTCCCTTTTTTAATTAGTGATTTATTATTGATTTACAGAATTACAATACAAGGGGGCTGGGTGGTAGTGCACCAGGTTAAGCACACAAAGTACGAAGAGCAAGGACAGGCCCAAGGATTCCAGTTGGAGTCTCCAGCTCCCCATCTGCAAGGGGGTTGTTTCACAAATAGTGAAGCAGGTCTCCCCTCATTGTCTTCCCCTCCTTTCTCATTTTCTCTGTGTCCTATCCTATAAAAAATGGAAAAAATGGCTTCAGGAGCAGTGGATTCGTAGTGCAGGCACCAAGCCCCAGTGATAACCCTGGTAAAAAATAAAATAAAAATCACAAGACAACAGGGATATAAGTCTACACTGTTGCCACCACCAGAGTTCTGAATCTCCATTCCCTCCATTGTAAGCTACATCAGTTCTTCCAAGGTTGCAGATATGGGTTAACTATTATTTCTATAGCTATCTGTCTATATTTGTATATAATTGCCTATTATAATAATTATTATTCATTTATAAAAAAGAAACACTGACAAAACCATAGGATAAGAGGGGTACAACTCCACACAATTGCCACCACCAGAACTCCATATCCCCTCCCCTCCCCTGATAGCTTTCCTATTCTTTAACCCTCTGGGAATATGGACCCAAGGTCATTGTGGGATGCAGAAGGTGGAAGGTCTGGCTTCTGTAATTGCTTCTCCGCTGAACATGGGCATTGACAGGTCAATCCATACTCCCAACCTGCCTCTCTCCTTCCCTAGTGGGGAAAAGTGGTGGGGTTTTGGGGAATTGGAGCACCAGGACACATTGGTGGGGTCGTCTGTCCAGGGAAATCTGGTTGGCATCATGCTAGCATCTGGAACCTGGTAGCTGAAAAGAGAGTTAATATATTAAAGCCAAACAAGTTGT
This sequence comes from Erinaceus europaeus, assembly GCF_950295315.1. Taxonomy (NCBI): domain Eukaryota; kingdom Metazoa; phylum Chordata; class Mammalia; order Eulipotyphla; family Erinaceidae; genus Erinaceus; species Erinaceus europaeus. The sequence continues at coordinate 65,588,286 of NC_080174.1, read as the reverse complement.
TAACTAATCATTAACCTAAAGGCTGTAGTAGTGCAGAAGAAGAGTTGGAGGAGGTGGGGGGAGGTCTTCATTCTGTAAATAGCTAGTAGGCATATTTTAGTTATATTCCAAAGGGCCTGTGGCTATACTAGTTGCTTGTTTGTTTTTTTTTGCCTGAGCCTGAAATCTGATATGCAGGTGGATCCAAGTTATTGTCTCGGGAGATGATGCCTTGGCTGGAAAAAGGACCAGAAAGCTATATCTGGGAAGAGAGTATCTCCCAAATATGGGAAAGGTGTATAAATATTGTTGACTGTAAACCCCATTGATTTGATCTGATATAGGGCCCATATTCAGCTTAGGAGTTTTTTGTTTTTTTTTTTAAGCTATCGTCTTCTCTTCCTTTCCAAATCACACACACACCTATTACTATATCCAAATGTCCTTCTTTGTTTCCTCTTTTCTCTCCAGGTCCTGATGGAGTTGGAGTTCAGAGCCCTATGGTCATCTTCCTCCTATAATTTCTCCTTCCCTGGGAGTATGGATCAAAATTATTTTGGGGGTGCAGAAGGTAGGAGCTATGTAATTGCTTCTCTGCTAGACAGGGGCATTGGTAGGTCAATCCAAATACCCAGCCTGTTTCTATCTACCCCCAGAGGATTAGGGCTCTGGAGAGGTGAGGTTCTGAGATATCTCTGCCCAGGGAAGTCAGGATGAATCATGATAGCATCTGCAAATTGGTGACTGAAAGGTGGCAAGATATAATGTGGGCCAAAATGATTAATGAACGGGAACCAAAAAGTAGGAACAGAGCAGATAAGAATAGAGATAATCGGGTGGAAGGAAACTAGAAAGTCCATTTTAGGCATGTTCCTAGGGGCTCAGGACTATGGTAATTTTTGCTTATGTGTGATAGGTAGCAACAACTGGATGACAATATTGTCTGATAAGATGGTGTCAGAGTGGAGAAAAAGGCTAGAAAGTTGGACTAGGGCAGAGAGTAGCTCCCATTCTTGAAAAAAACCTATGAATAAAATTAACTGTTTATCCCATCCACCTGACCCCAGGGCCCAGATATATATTTAAATTTAGCACAGGAGCCTGTGCAACCTCTGAGTCCCTGTTGGTCTGAGCTCACAGTTTATGCTCACATCTGGGAGTATTGCTGGCTGCACTTATTTCAGGACCAGTCTTCTTCTAGGGACAGAGCAGTCCCTACCATTGCTGCTTTGTGATAAAGGCAAGATCCTGCTTTTCTCATTTCTCTACTGGAATGTTTACCTTCTTTGATATTTGTAGGTTCTCTTTAAAGACAATATTCTTTAGGCTTTCCTACTTAACCCTGACTTTCAATCTTATTTACTTTAGTTTTTCATAAGTGCTTTTATGTAGTTCATCTGCCAGCCATTTCCTTCTTTTTATTGGCAGGACAGAGAGAAATTGAGAGGGGAAAGGAGGTAGAGAGGGGGAGAGAAAGATAGGCACTTGAAGACCTGCTTCACCACTCATGAAGCATTCCCCCTTCAGGTGGGGTGTGGGGGCTTGAACCGGCTCCTTGCACATGGTGATATGTATGCTTAACTCACCACTCCACTCCAAAGCCATTTCCTTTGTAACTTTGACTAATCATGTCATGCTTAAAGAAGCATTTATTTATTTACCAGTTCACTGCTCAGTTCTGACTTAGATGGTGCTGGGGATTGAACCTGGGACCTTTGGCACCATAGGCATGAAAGTCTGATACACTACTGCTGCTACTGCTTTCTCCCCAGCCCCATTTTTCCTTTGAATGATACACATATTCATAATTTTCTTTAGTACTTCATTGTTAGTGTTTATTTGATTTTTAGTAAAGCACTTCTCTGTTCTGACTTATGGTGGTGCTGGGGATTAAACCTGTGAGCTCAAAGCTTCAGTTATTGATGTCATTTGCAAGACCATTCTGCTATCTCCTCATCCCCATGGTATCTTTTTTTATATATACCTTGGGACTTTGGTTGTTTAAATTTATTTTTGTGTAAAGAATGAAGTATAGATCCAGATAAATAGCTCACTTGAATAGTGTGCTGCTTTGCCATGTTTGTAACCCAGGTCCAAGCCTAGCCTCCACAGCACTGAAGGAATTTTTGGTGCTGTGGCCTATTTCTCTCTCTCTCTCTGTTTCTTTCCTTGTCTGTATCTATCTTAAAGATCCTGGTGATGGTGCACATTGTTGAGCACACATGTTATCATGTGCAGGATCTTGGTTCAAGTCCTCACTTCCCACCTGCAGTGGGGAAACTTCATGAATGGTGAAACAGGTCTGTAGGTGTCTCTCTTTATCTCTCCTTGCTTAGCCCCCCCCCCCGCACCTGCTCTCAATTTCTATCTGTCCTAGCTAATAAAAAAAAAAAAAAGAAAGAAAGGAAGAAAAATGGCTGCCAGAAGTGGTGGATTAGTAGAGGAAATAAAAAATAATAGAAGAGGAGGTCAGGTGGCGCCTCATTGGGATAAGTGCACATGGCACAAAGTACAAGAACCATTGCAAGGATTCCAGTTCGAACCCTCTGAGGTCAGGGTTTCTTCACAATAAGTGGAGCAGGTCTGCAGGTGTCTGTCTTTCCCTCTCCCTCTCAATTTCTCTCTGCTCTGTCCAACAACAACAGTGGCAACAATAATGAATAATAACAACAAGGGCAACAAAATGAGAAAAATGGCCCTGGGAGCAGTGGATTTGTAGTGCAGGCAGGGAACCACAGTGATAACAATGGAGGCAAAACAATAGTAATAAATAATAAATTATAATTCCATTCTTATTATTTTCAAAATGTTTAGTCCCAACAGTTGATTATTTGTTTATTCCTAAGATCTTATTATTTGATCTTTCTCCCAGTGAGGACCAGAGAGGAAACAAGAGTAAGCAGACTTTGTCCTAGGACAGAAAGGGATTCCAGTAGGCCAACAGAGGGGTTCTGCTCAAGATTCCCCCATCATCTGCTACCTGTAAGCCCTTCAAGAATACTTATTTACCGAGCCCTGCTCATCCTTAAGGGATAAAGACAGTAAACTGAAAGAATTGAGCCAGACTTTGCATTGTTATCAAAGCCCCTTCCAGAAGGTTCTACATGTGCAGGACAACCCTATACTGAGTACTTAGCAATTGAGAAGAAACCTGTCTTCCTTGTTTTGGAGTCAGCAGTAAGATTTTCCTGTAAATGTCTGCCTCCTCCATTGCTTACCTCCCCGTCCACTCCAGCTGCTCATCCAGACCCTCCACACCATGCACTAAGCTCATCCCACCAACCCATCCATGCTGCTGCAGCGCTAGCAGTGAGGACCAACGCCAGGGGAAGCTTAGGAGCTGCCCATCCTCAGGAAGTTCTTCCCAGTCCACACATGACGCATGGAGGTGGAGGAAAACAAAGGTAGGATGGTGGGGGAGTGGCTTCTGGATTATTTGAACAGCAACAAAAAGTCAGGATTCTCACTCTTGATACTTGTACCCCAGATCTTGGCTGCAAGAGTCTTCTTAGCCAGTCTATCTCAGGTAGCTTGGCTGTGGCCTGGGCACAAAGAAGAGTTTTTCCTGGAGCCCCCTGGCCAATTGCTCAGGGGATCTGGGAATATACAGACAGTAGAAACATCCTGTGACCCTCTTTTCTGGGAGATAGAACCCTTATATGACCTCTGTTCCTCATTCCTGTTTCTGGATCATGGATTCATCTTAGCTCAGACCAGGAGGACAGGGACAGGCAGGCAAAGTGCCAGGTTTGGCAGTCATCTTGTGGGCACAGAGGGTGAATTATGGCACTAGGACCCACAGAGCAAGCACAAATCAAGAGCTGTCAGGAGTAGGAGAAAGCAAAGCCTGCCCTTCTCCCCCAGCAGGATTGATGAGCTCAGGGCTTGGGTCTGGGTTCATGATGACTGGACTTTATGATGTTCCATTTCCCCAGAACTGAACTGGTGAAAGACATGTCCCCCAGGCCCATGTGTGTGAATGGGTGCATGTGTTTGTCATTACATACCACTTGCCGTGACTGTGCAGGAGAGTGAGTTTCTGCACAGTGCTGGCTGGTTCTGATTTCATTTTTATGTGACCGGTCATGCCTCTGAATTTTGCATGAACTTTGTAGGGGTACAAGTTTCATGTGTGGGTGGTTGGAGTGGCTAATCTCAGGGGTGAAGGTCTTGTGGAGCTGAGGAATCCATGAGTTCTATGGCTGTACAAGTGTGTGTGTGTGTGTGTGTGTGTGTGTGTGTGTGTGTGTGTGTGTGTATGTGTAAGGGATAAGCCAGGGGTCTTGAGTTGGTGTGTCTTGGTGGCTGATGTGGCTTTCAATCAAGGAGGAAACAGAAGTAAAAATCAGTGGAAAGGATAGTTTTAGGTAGTCATTTCTGAGGTTTTGGCAGAACATCAAGGGGAGACATCTAGAAGAGCAGGATTAGGGCTCAGGGTAGAGCAAAAGGCAGGAGGGCATGACTCAGATGCCTTCCATAGGCACTCAGATGACAGTGCATTGGAGAGGTAGCATTTAGTTGGAATGAAATAAATACAGGAACACATACAAGTACACGCACGAGCACACACAAATGCATGTGTGCAAATATGAAGTGCATGTACACACACACACACACACACACACACACCTACCTCTGAAGACCAAAAAGGATGCTTGCTTCATCAAAGCCAGCTCCACAGGATTCTATAGCAAATTTCCAAAGGTTGCTGGAACTGCATAAACTGCACTCAATGGTGAGAGCTCAGGGGAGAATTCCTGGCTATAATGAATAGACACACAGTGGAAAATGATTCAGAGGGAGGAGAAAAATGATCTGGTCTTAGGGATAAGGACAGATTTTGCAAGCTGCACTGATGATGGTGAGCATCAAAGGCGAGGTCTGTTGTCTAGTCATTAGCGCATTTCTGTCACCTAGTGCAGGAGGAGGTAGTGTGTATGTTGACTTGACCTGGAGTCTAAGTCTAAACTAATATAAATAGAGTCTGGGCAGGGTACTGAAGAGGAAAACATTGAAACCTACACAGGACAATAGCTAAGAATTAATAGGAAGGGAGCTGGGTTGCTAGTTGTCTTAAGTGGCACCCAACTCTGCCTTCAACACAGCAATTTCTCTCATCCAAATAGGCCTCTGCACATTTGTTGCCTCCATGACCTGTTTCTTGAGCTCTTGGTTCTAAAGCACCATTTTGCATTTCCTTTCCCCATTGCTTCCTGATCTTTCCAAGCTCAGACCCTGACTCAGTTTCCTGATTCTACCCATTCCAAGCTCAACTGTGGAACAGCTCCTGTCTGGTCTCTTTGAATAAGGCATTAACTTAGAGAACACCAGGGATTTGGGAAGAACCTACTAATTCTCAGTTATAAGGATACGAGTGAAATGCAAAAAGGGACAAGTTATATTTGAGGGTTCCAAGCTTTAGTAACATGTTAAAAAGGGACCAGGTGGTGGTTCACTTGATAGAATGCATATATTACCATGCTTGGGGTCCCCAGTTCAGTCTCCTGCTTCCCAAATACAGATGGGAAGTGCACGCTTCATAAGTAGTGGAGCACAACAGTAGGCATCTCACTTATTTCTTTTTAAAATATTTTTTATTTTTATTTTATAGATACAGAGATAAGCACACACACACACACACACACACACACACACACACATACATATATATATATATATATTGAGAGAGAGAGAGATGGACCAGAGCACTGGTTAGCTTTGACTTAATGTGCTGCTAGGGATTAAACCTGAGACCTAGGAGCCTCAGGCATGAAAGCCTTTTGCATAACCATTATACTGTCTTCCCAAATATCTTCTCTCTGTTTCTATCTCTTTTCCCCTTTTGTATTTCACCCTCGGTCAAATAATGGCCACCATCAATGGTGGTGAAGGCACTGAACTCCAGCAATAACCCTAGTGTCAAGAAAAAGGAAAAGAAAAGGAAAAGGAAAAAGAGGAGAGGAAAGGAAAGGAAGCATCTAGGTAAAAAGCTCTAAAGAAGGTTATCGGGGATAAAGACACCTGTGAGGAACAAGGGTGCAGATGTTGGGTAGGCAATGCAGTATCTCTGTCCCACTAGACCCCCACTAGTGCCAGAGAACATTCAGTGGATGCAAGACAGAGAGGCAGGCATATTGACGATATACCAATCCCACACTGGGAGGTCACTGAGGAACCAGCTGTTTCAGATGAGTCCTGTGTTCAAGTGGAATACACAGATTGATCAAACTACTAATAAAACCTCTTCTTTTTAGATATTTATTAATGATTTAATAATGGATCATAAGATTATAAGATTGCAGGTCTATAGTTCCACACTGCACCCATCACCAAAGTTGTGTGCCCTCCCCACTCCCAGCAATAACTGCCATAGTTCTGAGTCTAAGAGAGTTTGGCTTTCTTGTTTCTTTTTTTTCTCTTCTCTTCTTTTCTTTTCTTTTCTTTTCTTTTCTTTTCTTTTCTTTTCTTTTCTTTTCTTTTCTTTTCTCTTTTTTTCTCTTTTCCTCCCCTTCCCTTCCCTTCCCTTCCCTTCCCTTCCCTTCCCTTCCCTTCCCTTCCCTTCCCTTCCCTTCCCTTCCCTTCCCTTCCCTTCCCTTCCCTTTCCTTTCTTTTCCTTCCCTTCCCTTCCCTTCCCTTCCCTTCCCTTCCCTTCCCTTCCCTTCCCTTTCCTTTCCTTTCCTTTCCTTTCCTTTCCTTTCCTTCCCTTTTTTTCTTTTCCTTTCTTTCCCTTCCTTCTCTTTTTTCATTTCCTTTCCTCTCTTTCTTATAAAACCTCTTTAAAATTTTTAATTTAATTAATTTTTTTATCGAGACAAAGAGGCAAAGAGGTAGAAAGAAAGTGAAAAAGACAACCTCATCAAAGCTTTCCTCAAAGAGGTGGGGCTGATTTTGAACCCAGGTCATGCACATGGCAAAACAACACACTATCCAAGTGAGAGTTATTTTGCCAATCCTTTGATAAAACCTTTTAACTATCTGTGCTCCAATAATGGCATGTATACTTCAAAACCAAACCTTCTATCTCTATGTGATCTCTAGTTTTAATCTAATCTACTTCTAGAATTCCTCTTCTCTCCTTTTTATTTATTTTTGTGATAGAAAGTCCAGAATGATGGTCAGCTCTGCTTTATGGTGGCACACGGATTGAACCTGAGACCTCTGGGCCTCACACATGCAAGTGTGATGTGCTGCCATTTGAGAGATCTTTGACACCCTTCTATTCTCCTTGCATAAACAATGCCCCTTAGTGGCTTTGCACTCACTTCTCTACATCACTTTTTCTTCTTTCCTTGCTCTTTTCTCCTTGACTTCATGCTTATGTTAGGTCACTCCCTCTTCAGTAGATTCCCATAGCTTTTTATAAATATATTTGTTGTCTTTAGTGAGCAAGTCTATATACCTACTAGTTGTGGACTTCTTGTGGTCAATGAAAGAGTCTATTCCTCCTTCACACAGTACTTGACACACAGTAGGTCTTTTAAAATATTTATTTATTAGTTTTTAAAATTTTGATAAGAGAGAGAAATTAAGAGGGAAGGGAGGAGATAGAGAGGGAGAGAGAAAGAGAGATACCTCGGCACTGCTACACTACTCGTGAAGCTTCCCCCCCTGCAGGTGGGGACCAAGGGTTTGAATCCAGATTCTTGCACATGGTAATGTGTGTGCTCAGCCAAGTATGCTACCTACCACCTGGCCCTTACACAATAAGTATTTTATAAATATTTGTTGACATAAGGATGAATGAGTAAATAGAAGAGTGAGTGAATTCATACAACTAGGGGTAAATATGGACCTAAGTTTTGGACAGGGTGGATGGATGGGGGATTGTAAGGTACCTGGTGTCTGGTATCCAGGGAGTTTGAGTGCAGAAGAGAAATTAAAGAATGTGACAATAACTGTTAGCTCTCTCTGTTGTTCTCTGACAGGAGGATGATTCCACTATCTACCCAAGGCATGGTTTCCTGAGCACAGAAATGGCATGCCCACCATGGGCTTGAGGGAAGGACACAGGAGAAGTAAGGGAGCCAGCCAGAGTGCTGTGTTTAGTTCAGGTCAAGGTACCTGCCATACAACCAGTGTGTGGAGAATAAGTAACATGGAGACAAAATGGATCAGAATGGTGAACATTATGGACAGCATCTTTGAGCAGTGTTGCCAGAGACCTGTGCAAAATGAAGGATGAAAATTTACCTACCTTATCTAATAAGAAGAGTGAGTGAGAGGAGATATGCCAAGAAATTAATATAGTGTCAGGTGCTTAGCCAGATATGAGCCTTTTTGGGGCCTTAAAGACAGCCCCCCTGCTCTGCTCCATGCTCCATTGCTGACACTATGGTCTATTTACATAATCATTGTTTTGCCTGAAAGATCCCCACCACATTATCCCCTCAGGGTATTGCTAATTCAGTTAAAACCATCTAAACAGTTCCTAAGGACGCTTCCACCTTCCCAGCATGCCTCTTGCCCCTTTCCTAGCCATTTCCGTTTCCGACTTGCCACTTCTGGAATTCTCCTATAAAAGTCACTTGTTTCCGCTCTCTGTCTCTTCTTTCTCTTCTGAGTCCCGACCTGGAGAAGACCTAGAGAAGGGCTGACGTGCATAGCGGGAGACAGCCATTTTGCTAGCTCCACGTGGCCTAAATCAACTGTGCTTACACATGACTCTGGGGCGTCCACATCAATAAAGAACTGTATTACCACACCGCCATGAGTTCCTCATCTCTCTCTCCAGCGAAGCTAGCCCAGCAAGTCTTTACCAACTTATTATGCTAAATGATCTGTGGTCTCCATCTCACATAAGTTGCACACTAGTCCTAGTTCTTTCTCAACCCAACAAAGTCTCCCAGCATAGAATGTACCAGGGCTAGGTTCTCTACTATGTTTAACATTCTTGAGCATGTTTTTCCTTCCAGTTAAATGAGAATAATGATGCTTTCATCATTTAGCTGATGGGGGTCAAAAGATGATTGATTCTAAGGTGCTTTAGAACCTGTAAAGGACTGTGAACATGTTGTAAGTTTCTGTTCTTATTACTTCATTGAAACTGGGCTCCTTCCCTGGCCTGGCATCTGCTCTGACTTTCCCAGTTCCTGTTTCTTGCTCAGTCTCCGTTTTCTTTTAGCCACCCACGTTTCTGGCACTGACAACGTAAGGATATAAGATGACATCCAGAGAGTCTGAATGTAGAAGAGAAAGGAAGCAATCTGACAATAACCAGAAACACTTTTTCTTGCTTCTTGAGTCAGGGATGACCCAAACACTTGTTGAAGTGAACAGACTCCAAATGTAGGCACCACTCATGTTCCAGTTAGGTCTTGCTGTGTGACAAACCAGTGCAACACTTAGTGAGTTATCAATAATCATTTATTATCTCTTACAGTTGTGAAGGTTAGCTTGGATAGATAGTTTTAACTTATGGGTTCTGGTAGGATTGTCATTAGAGTATAGCTGGGATAAGAGTTCTTAAAAGTTTGTATGAATTCACTCAAACATCTACTTTCTGGCTTGAAATGGTTGGAATAGCTGGAGGCTGACCAGGCATCCATCTAACATTTCTCTACATGGCTACTGTAGTCTTTCTCATAGCTCAGTAATCTTGGCATATGTGGATTTTTTAACATGGTGGCTGGCTTCTCTCAGTGTGAATACTAAATGAGCAAAGTGGGAGCTCTGCGGTTTCTTCTGACATAGATTCAGGAATCATGAGACATTACTTTTAATACATTTTATTGGATATACAGGGTTGGCCCAGATTCTTTGTGGGAGGGGATTTCATGAGGGCTGGAACATAGGATGGCATGGCTCACTGGGGAGCCATCTTGGGAAAGTAGCTGGCAGGATCTTAGTCTTGTGATAGGAACATTACTTCATGGGCAGGAACATTACTGACCTCTCAGAGGTCATGGTTTGAAAGGAAGGGTTAAGGAGGAGTGAAGGAAATGAACAACTAGGTCTCCTGGCCCACTATGTCAGTATTTAACATCTATTTAGCATTTATTAGTATATAATATTTTGGATTTGACAAAGAATTTAATGTAAGCTATGAGTTCTAAAATTCACTTCACCAAATAAGTGGTAAGAGTGTGGTAAATGAGCATAAGCATGTCACCTGGGAAATGTATAATAAAACCACAATGAGATATTAGAATGGCTAATAACAACCACCACCACAGTAATCATAAGTAGTGAGAATAGTAACCTGATAATATCTAGTTCCATCAAGAATGAAACCAATAGGAATTCACATGTATTGCCAGTGGAAATGCAAGTGCCTTTTTTTGCATTTTAGAAAAAAAAAGCAAAGACTTTTTTGTTATTGTTGCATGTAACAAAATAGTTACAGATGTCTTTGAGAATAACTTGGCAGGTTCTTATAAAGCTAAGGTATTGCTGCAAAACTAAGAATCTACACCTAGCTATTCAACCCCCAGAGAAATGAAAGGACATGTCCACACAAAGACCTGTATGTGAATGTTCCCATCAGTTTTGCTTATAATCATCACCCCCTGCCAACTAGTACCCCTCAGCTGGTGGTTGACTAAATATTTGCACCCTTCTGACTTTGGATTATTGATGCACCTTCATGGAAAACTCTTAAAGGCATTATGCTGGGGGCTGGATGATAGTGCAGCAGGTTAAGTGCACATGGCTCAAAGCGTAAGGACTGGCATAAGGCTCCCAGTTCGAGCCTTCAGCTCCCCACCTGCAGGGGGGTAGCTACGCAAGTGATAAAGCAGGTCTGTAGGTAGAGTCTATCTTTCTCTCTTCCTCTCTGTCTTCCCCTCCTCTCTCCATTTCTCTCTGTCCTATACAACAACAACAGCTATAATAACAATAACAACCACAACAAGGGCAAAAGCAAAGGCAACAAAATGGGAAAAATAGCCTTCAGGAGCAATGGATTTGTAGTGCTGGCATCAAGCCCCAGCAATAACCCTGGAGACAAAAAAAAAAAAAGTGTTATGTTATAGAAAGGTTATAGACAGTGCTATTTAATTGTAATACTATGGAAAAGGCAGAACTATAGTGCCAGAAAACAGATCAGCAGTTGCCAGGGGCTGGCACTGTGAGAAGAAGAGTGAGTACAAAGAGGCATTGGGGAACACTGTGGGATGATGAAAATGGTAAATGACTTCATTGTGGTGGTTAGAAACTGGACACATTTATTTAAAAAAAAAAAGTCACCTAAGTGTATACCTAAAGAGGGTGCATTTTCTTAAACATAGATTAGTCCTTGTGCCCATTCTTGGTTTCCGGTGAGCCTATATGCTATGTACCTGCCAATCTCCCCACCACCACATTTACAATGCTTCCTACAGTCCTTTTCCTACTTTTGGAGAATTCCCACCTATTCTTCTGGCTTCCAGTTCAATCATAATCTCCTAAAGAGGACTTTTCCCCATGTCCTACTTACACTAGCTATGCATGCTCTTTGTACCTGCAGATAGGACATATGCTCTTATTAAAATGTGAGGTCCATGAAGACAGCATTAATATTTTTTACACCCTGGGAGCATAATTAACAGTTGGGTAAGTTAATAAATATGGGGAGGAGTTACACAGCATCCTCTATAACTCCATGCCGATCAAATATTTTCCCTCAAAACATGAGCTAACTTTTTTATTTTTATGTGTGTTTAAATTGCTTTCAAATAATTCCGAGTAAGTGATGAAAATCTTCACACACACAGTTTTTTTTTAAATTTCTTTATTGGGGAGTTAATGCTTTATATTGGACAGTAAATACAATAGTTTGTATATGCATAACATTTCCCAGTTTTCCATATAACAATACAACCACCACTAGATCCTCTGTCATCCTTCTTGAACCTGTATTCTCCCCCCCCCCCACCTTCTCACCCCAACCACAGCACAGTCTTTTACTGTGGTGCAATATGCCAATTCCAGTTCAGGTTCTACTTGTGTTTTCTTTTCTGATCTTGTTTTTCAACTTCGGCCTGATCATCACATATTCATCCTTCTGTTTCTGACTTATTTCACTTAACATGAATTTTTCAAGGTCCATCCAAGATCGGCAGAAAAGAGTGAAGTCACCATTTTTTATAGCTGAGTAGTATTCCATTGTATATATATGCCACAATGTGCTCAGCCACTCATCTGTTGTTGGACACCTGGGTTGCTTGTTGTTAAAATTCGGTGGCTCTAGCTGGGCGGGCTAGCTTCATGGGCAGGTAACAGAGGCGCGGAGACAATGGCTGGGCAGGGAAGCTGTATTTCTCTATTCAGGAATAATGATTCATAAACTAAACCGAACTAATCACCAAACAGAACTCTGCTGTCTCTTTGCAGCGGCGCAAGCACTCTCTCTCACTCTGTAACTCAGGAACTCTCTCTTACTCTGTAACTCAGGAACCCTCTGAACTCTATCACTCTTCAACTCTGTCCCTCTGCAACTCTCGCGGGGTTCTTTGGGGCGGGGCCAAGCGGGCCCGTGAAACTAACTGGACTGATCCAATTCTCTTGGCGGGGGAGAACTACCCAATGTAAAGCATACAACAATTCCCCCTTTTCTTTTTAACTAAATGACGATAGTATCAAGGGTGTGGGGTGAACAGAAACATATATCATACAGGCATTTTTAAAAAAGAAACTGGCACAAACATGGAGAAACATGTAAGCAAGTAACAAGAACCAGTGTGCTGCCAAGGGAAGGCCTGAGGGGGCCGGCCATTTTTTGCCTCTGTGGGCAAAACTTTATCAGCTTAAAAAAAAACATTTCTTGCCTCTGGGGGGCGTACTTTCTCGACGGACATTTGCATGGGGGTGGGGAATGGCCTAGAATCCCAAAGGCAGCTGGCTGCAATTTACTTACTATGAAACAAAACTTGTTATTAGCATATTTCTAATAGAGAAGGAATTTGAGACTTTTACATATCAACAACGTCTTTTAACCTTTTGTTACACCCATTCAAGATGGAGTCAGGAAAGGAAACCTCAGGCATGAGAATAATTAGCATAGCCATTGTGCGATCTACCATTTCTAATAGAGAAGGTAATTGAGAGTTTTACACATCAACAAGTCTATTTAACCTTTTGTTTAGACCAATTTAGTTAAAATATATTGTTTGTTAACTAATTTTTACCTCAGACTTTAAATGTAAGTTAATTTTATCTTTATGAGAATTACGTTGAAAACCTTTTTCATTTAACTTTGACTAGTAAGAATTTAGCCTTAAAGCTACTGTTTACCAAACTTTACACATACACATAAACATGGTCATTAATACACAAGGAGAGAAACCTTTGTTACGAAGACATGTCATTTTAAACACGAATTTAAATCTGTACTGTCTTAGTTGTTGGGGGGGGGTTCACCATCCGGAGGTGGCTTCCTGTGCAGCTTCACTTCTAGGAATTGCAGGTTGCGATCTCTGTACAAATCTTTGCGTACTCCAGCTTGTCTGCCTTCAGACCGGACCGGCAGCTGGAGATCTCGTGTGCCCAGTTTCGGCAGGGAGCCCGGGGGTCCGGGAGGTCCGGGATCGTTCCAGAATTTATAGCAAGAGGGCAGGGCAGGCCAGTTTTGTAGAAGGCGTGGGCCTAGGTGCCCAGGGGTGGCGGCCCTGCCCCATGGCCCTGCCATGTCTGCTGCCCTGCTCGCAGTGGCCGAGCAGCGTGGAGGGATCACATGTCCAGTGCCCTGCGCCACGTGGTGGAGAGCCAGCTCCTGTGGGCTGGCCTGCGTGCTGGCATCGGGCTCCTGCATGGTGGAATCGGGCTCCAGCGTGTTGGCATCAGGCTCCTGCGTGCTGGCATTGGGCTCCTGTGTGCTGGCGTCAGCCTCCTGCGTGCTGGCGTCGGGCTTTTGGGGCTCTTGTGTGCTGGCGTCGACCTCCTGCGGGCTGCGGGGCTGCGGGCGTGGTGCGCGGGGTTGTCTGGGCGCAGCCGGCTGGCTGGCTGTTTAACCAGGTGGAAACAGCAGCTCCACGCCTCGCCTCCCTCCCGCTGGCTCTTCCCGCTGGCTGTTCTGAGTTCGCCCGAGCGAGTGGAAACCACAGAGTGGTCCAGAGATAAATGTTCCAGAAACAGCAAAACAGTCTCATGAAGAAAGAGCAGAGGCCTTTGGAGATCTCTTCACAAGCAGAAGAGAAGGCCATAGTGCATAGGTAGCCAAATTGTCTTTACTTATCTGAGAGATGCGCAGGTCAGGTCCACGTGGGCGCCATTTGTTGTTAAAAATTCGGAAGGCTCTTGCCGGCCGGGCTAGCTTCACGGGCGGGTAACAGAGACAACCAGAGACATACGGCTGGGCAGGGAAGCTGTATTTCTTTATTCAGGAACAACGATTCATAAACTAAACCAAACTAATCACCAAACTGAACTCTGCTGTCTCTTTGTGGTGGCGCAAGCACTCTCCCCTACTCTGGAACTCTGGAGCTCTGGAACCCTCTCCCTGGAACTCTGGCGGGGTTCCTTGGGGCGGGGCCAAGCAGGCCCGCGAAACTAACTGGACTGATCTAATTCTCTTGGTGGGGGAGAACTACCCAATGTAAAGCATACAACAGTTGCTTCCAGGTTTTGGCTATTACAAATTGTGCTGCAAAGAACATATGTGTACACAGATATTTTTGGATGGGTGTATTGGGTTCCTTAGGATATATCCCCAGGAGAGGAATTGCAGGATCATAGGGTAGGCCCATTTCTAGCCTTGTGAGAATTCTCCAGACTGTTCTCCACAGAAGTTGGACCAATTTACATTCCCACTAGCAGTGCAGAAGGGTTCCTTTGACCCCACAACCTCTCCAGCATTTGCTGCTGTTACCTTTTCTAATGTATGACATTCTCACAGGAGTGAAGTGGTATCTCACTGTTGTCTTTATTTGCATTTCTCTGAAAATCAGAGACTTGGAGCATTTTTTCATGTGTTTCTCGGCCTTTTGGATCTCTTCTGTGGTGAATATTCTGTCCATGTTCTCCACTCCCCCCATTTTTGGATGGGGTCATTTGTTTTCTTGTTGTTGAGTTCGGCAAGGTCTTTATATATTCTGGTTATTATTTATGGTGGTCTGACTGTTTATAGGAGATCTTTCAGAACTTCTTTCAGGGAAGGCTTGGTGATAAGTGATTCTTTCAACTGTTGTTTGTCTGAGAAAGTTTTTATGCCTCCATTTAGTCTGAATGACAGTCTATCAGGATACAGTATTCTTGGTTGAAAGCCTTTCTCACTGAGTACAGGATAGATATCTTGCCATTCTCTTCTGGCCTGTAGTGTTTGTGTGGAGAAGTCTGCTGCTAATCTTATGGGTTTTCCTCTGTAGGTGACTCTTTGTTTTTCTCTTGCAGCCTTCAGGATCCTTTCTTTATCCTTATTCCTTTCCATTCTAAATATGATGTGTCTTGGTGTCTTTAAGTCTGGGTTAATTCTGTTTGGGACCCTCTGGGCTTCTTGAACCTTTATGACTTTGATGTTGTCCAGACTAGAGAAGTTCTCAGCTATTATGTCCTGAAGAATGCTTTCTTCCCCTTCCTCTATTTCTTCCTCTGGTAAGCCAATAATGTGTATATTGTTTCTTTGAAGGCATCCCATAGGTCTCTGTTGTTGTTTTCAGTATCTCTTAATCTCTTTTTGAGATCTCTTACTTCTTTTTTAGTTGTCTCTAATTCATCCTTGATCTTGCTAATTCTGTCTTCAGCCTCATTTATTCTATTCTTTCTCCCCACCCTCTACTGTTTTCTGGAGTTCATCTATTTTGTTACCCTGCTCTGATACTGTTTTAGCTTGTTCAGCTAGTTGTGTTCTTAGCTCAGCTATTTCAGCTCTAAGCTCTCTAATAACCTTGAGATAATTAGTGTTTTCTTCCAGGATCTCATTTACTGTTTCTGCATTTCTGATGATAATTCTTTCATACTCTTTACTCACTCCTGTGATTATTTCCTTAACTTGTGTTTAGATGTTGACTTCATTATTTTGTGTTTCAAAATAATGTTTGAGAGCCTTTTGTTGGACTCTTGTCCTGGTTCATTTCTCCAATATTTCTTCTTGTTAGTTTAACCATTCTATATAGTATGATTGAGGTTCCTCTCTCAGTACTTTTCACATTACTGATCACTCTTGCCTGTGTTGAATTGTGTCTAAGTAAGGTAATTAAAAGGTTCACAGTTGTGTAAATTGACAGTTGTTTCAATATTATTTTAATCCCTGATTTGGAGCTCAGTGGCTTAAAAGCCTGTTTTGTTCTTTTACTTCCCTGTAGACTATAAGAGTCTGAGGGCTTTTAAACTATAAGTAGGCATCTTAGCTTAATAACTGACTCCTGACCAAGAGATAAAGCAAGTTGTGGCAGAGATAATCCAGTGGTTATGCAAAGAGACTCTCACTTCCTTACCTCTAGGCCATAGAGGTTTAGATCTTCTCTTGATTTTCCTGGTTAGTTCTCTTTCCCTTGGTGTCATCACAGGGCCTCCCCCCTGCTGCTCCAGATTCTGAGGGCAGTAGCAATAGAGACTCACAGTTGCATTTGGTGAGTTTTAGGGGAGTCCTCTTCTCCCTTCAGATGTCTTTTTGTTGTTGAAACATAGTGGAGATGGTGTCCAGCTGGTAAACTGCTGGACTGTTGCCAGCCACTTAATCTCTCCCTAGGCTCCTCTCTGTCCATGAGCCACACGTATTTCCACTCACTGGTGATTTGGTGGGTTCCTGTAGTTGTTCTCTCATACACACAGTTTTTATAAATATATGCTAGCATTGAAAGGGTTGGGGCACAGAACTATGGTGGTGGGTGTGGTGTGGAATTATACCCTGTAATCTTACAATCTTACTAACCACAATTAATCGCAAATAAAAAATGACTTGGAAAAAGATAAACATAAGTTTTTGTCTCTCCCTGTTGATATATAGATCTATCACTTTTTAATACTTCTGAAATATTTCAGATATAGTTATGCCACTGTAAACATTATTATTAATGGACACTTATGGATTTCCTCCTCCTTACATTTGAATGTTTGTTTATTTATTTAGAATTCTGCATTATACATCAACACACATGTGTGTGTATTACTGAAGGATGGATTTCTAGAAAATCGAGTTGTGCTTTAGATGTAGAAATTTTCCACCCTAAAATAAAATATGTGCAAGTACATTATCTCCTTTCTTTCTCTGCATCACCCCTTTATCTTCCATCCTTTCAGAGCTGTGCTGCCTATTTTGAGTAACTTCTATACTATTGGAAATATCTATAGGAGTTTGCATTTGCTGTTGACATCTTCTGCCATTTTGATCCCTATAAATTTGTTTTAAAGTTTAATTTGGAGCTGATGTGTTCAACTGTGAAAGTCTTTTAGTCACTTAAGATATAATGGTGCTCATTTTTTTCTAAAAATGTTTGGAAAGGTCCAGGCAATGGTGCACCTGGTTAAGTGCACACATTATAGTGTGTGCAAGGACCCCAGTTCAACCCCTGGTCCCCACCTGCAAGGGGAAGTTTCATGAGTAGTGAAGCAGGGCTACAAGTGTCTCTCTATCTCTCTTCCTCTCTATTTCCTCTTCTCCTCTCACTTTCTCTCTGTCTCTATCTAGCCTATAATAAATAAATAATTAATTAAAAGATAAAAAATTATAAAAAATAATAATTTGGTTATTGTTTCAATTGGCCTTACAGAAGAAAATGCATTGAATTACAAAAATAGTTCTTTCACTGAAATTTTTCTACTTCTGAAACAAATACATACTTTCACCACCATCTATGAGAGAATCTGTGTTCACTCACTCTGCAATTCTGGATAGTATTAACCTTGCTAATTCATACTACTTTGGTTAAAATGCTATCTCATTGTTTTAATTTACATTCCCTGCAGCATTACCAAGGCTGTGCATATTTTCGTTTATTTATTACTTATCTGTGTATCTTACACTGTAAACTTCTGGTTACATGCTGGTTATATTTTTCTGGGGTTGTATGTTTTTGTCTTATTAATTTGTAGTAACTCCTTGTGTATGTATGATATGGAAATAATCTGTTTGAAAGTTATAAATAACTTTTGGAGGTGATGGATATGTTCATTCTTGATTGTGGTGATGGCTTCACAGGTGTATACTTATGTCAAAACTCATCAAATAGTACACTTTAAATATGTACAGTTTATTGTATGTCAATCATGTCTCAATAAAGCTGTTTTTGAAAGTTACATAATTAGTAATGTATTTTCTCCCTGCTTTCTTTTTTCTTTAAACTGACTTTACTTATGGTCATACATAGGTGTCAAATATTAAATATACAGTTAACTGAGCTGTATGACTTAGGAAAGTTACTTACCTTCTCTGAGCTTCAGTTTTCTTATGTAAAACGGAGATAAGAGCACGTATACTTTAGGGTTGTTGTGAGGATTAATGAATTAATACATTATGCTGGTACGGCTCTAGAGAAGGGAGGTTCTAGGACACATTGGTGAGGTCGTCTGCTAAGAGAGGTCAGGATGGAATCATAGTAGCATCTGCAACTTGGTGGCTGAAAGGTAGTAAGATATAAATCAGGATAAATTGTTTCATAAACAGGAACAAAAATGTAGGAATAGAGGAGAAGAGAGTAGGGACCTTAAGGTGGAAATATCTCTGCTAATTCTACTTGTAAATTATAATAGTTTCTCTCCAACTCTAAACCCTTCATAATTCTTGGTGACTTAAACATTCAAATAGATCTTTTATTTGATAAGTTTGTCCCTCAGTTACTTGATACCTATTACAACTTGGCTGTCCATACTACTTCATTCAGGACCATGATCATGCCCTTGACCTGATCGTGACCACAAGCTGCTATGATATCTCCACAATTCAAGTTAAGCAGCTTCCCTCTCTACTCACCACCTCCAATCTTTTCATTCCCGTGTCATATTATCAGAAAGGCTTAAAAAAAAAAAAAGATGTATAAATAACCAGACATTAACAAAGATGTAGAACAACTGGATCACCCTGATGGTGGAAATTTAGATTAGTACAGCCACTTTGGAAAATGACTTGGTAATATCCACTAAAGCTGAAAGCACATTTACTTTACAACCTATCATAACAGCTATCATATATACCCAGTAAAAATGTATACACCAAAAAGACAAGATAAAGCATTTCATAGTAACATTAAACATAAAAACACAAGGAGTAAACAATCCAAATGTCCACTCATCTGGAATAGAATGAGCACAGATGTAGTGGACACAAGGACATAATTTGTGTCAACAACAACAAAAATGAATGGACTTGCTACATTCAACATGTCACAGACTTCATTATTCTACTATATGAGTCTCAAAAAGAGAAGAAATAGTTTTATTACTTGAAAAGTGGTTACTTGGAGAGGAAGGAATAAGTATGAGAAGCTGTCCAGGGGACTGGTAATACTCTTTCCTGATGTAGGTAATAGGTAAGTGAACTTGCAAAAACCTGGTGAATTTTACACTCTTAATTTGTACACTCCTTTCCATTTTGTTACAATTTACCACAAAGTTATATGTATATATATATATATATATGTGTGTGTGTGTGTGTGTGTGTGTGTGTATAGATGTGTACTCATTTGTATTTTTCTCTTGATCCTTTTTTTTTCATTTCCAATGATTATGCCCTTTCTCTCCTTGACTTCACAGAAAACGTATTTTAAAAACTTTATTTATTTAGTTACTTATTTAGTGGGATAGCAGGAGACAAGAGCACCCTCCAGTGTATGTGATACCAGGATCAAACCTGGGGCCTTACACAGGCTAGTCTACCAACTATCTACTCTCTCTGTAACATTCCTGACTGCTTTAGGCTCCAAGGTGTTCTAAAATACATTTATTTATTTATATGAGACTCTGGAGTAGAAGGAAAGCAGGTACTGCTCAGTTCTGGCATATGGTGGTGCTGGGAATTGAACCTGGGGCCTCAGACATGCAAGTCTTGTGTGCTACCACTGTACTATCTCCCTGGCACATGACCTTCATATTTTCCACCCCAACATTCTGATTACATTGCTCTTGTTAGATTCATCAATGACATTCATGTTGCAAACACATGAGTCAAGCTCAGATCTCACCTGTCAGTAGAGACTGACAAATTTGACACACCATCTTCACTTGACTTCCACGTCACCACTCTTCTGGATCTTCAGCTTCTCAGGACATTTTTCTCAGGCTTTTTTGCCAATCTTTCAGTCTCTTTGACCTTGAAACATTGATGTGCTCTAGGCTTCATATCATGGACATTTCACTTACTGTGATTCCACTGGTGTCCATTGATATCAATAGTGTCTCAATTTAGTCAAAATACAGAAATAATTGTATTTACTGTCAAATGTAAAATATTAATTCCCCAATAAAGGAAAAAATTTAAAAAAAAATATGGAAATACTGGTAGGCCCAAAATTCTATCTGAATCGTCAATCTCTTTTTTTTTTTTTCTGGGAGACCTTAAATATCCAACTGCCCTCTTGATATATTCATCTGGATGCTGAAAGGCCATCAAAAACTAAAAGTTTCTCCAAATTCCTGTTCTCCTCCCACTCTCTTAACCTGCACCCATCCCACTAGGTGATAAATTTATTCTTATAGGTGCTCAGATCCAATACCTTGCATTAATATTTGATTCCTCTCTTTCTCTTCCTTTTCTCAACTGTAAGCAGATCATTTGTCTCTATCATCTTTCACCACTATTCGCCACTCTCTATCATCTTTCACAAAGCTATTGCCTTAGAACAAGCCACCTTCATTTTTCAACTGTATGATTCTATTAGCCTCCTGAAAGTTTCCCTGCCTTTGTCTTTGCCTCCTTCTTTCAGTCAGGATCTACCTAGGACAGCAGAGGCCACCCCATGTAGGCATAGCAATGTAGGTGGCAGAAGAGCTGAGTGGGCTAGCAGGGAGGGCATCAGGAGGCAGTCCAGAGACTAGAAACTGCAGGAAGCTGGACCACCATGAACTGTAGAGGTGACAGGGAAAGATCCATACTCAAGTCATTCTGAGAGAAGCTGCAGTTAGGGTAGGCCTATTGCTAGGAGCTGGAGTCACAGAACAGATCAGTGATGTGTCCAAGGATGGGAGGGAGGCTTTCCACCTTTAAATCCTCTGTTTTTCCACCAGGCCTCTTAGCATCTGGATCCTGCTGGGAGGCAGCTGCCACTGGATCCCTGGAGGCAGTCTGTGGGGTCATTGCCCTGGCAGAGAGAACAGAGCAGGGTCAGAGTGAGAAATGGGCCTGAGATAAAAGTGTCAAGAGTTAGCATGCCCCTTCTCCATCGCCTACTCACCCCAAGACAGACTTAGGTTTTGTGAGACTTAAAGCATATGGGAAGGGATGGGGGCTGGGAAGAGGCCCCATTAAGGAAAAAGAAAGAAAGGAAGAAAGGAAGAAAGGAAGAAAGGAAGAAAGGAAGAAAGGAAGAAAGGAAGAAAGGAAGAAAGAAAGAAAGAAAGAAAGAAAGAAAGAAAGAAAGAAAGAAAGAAAGAAAGAAAGAAAGAAAGAAAGAAAGGAAGAAAGAGGGGGTCGGGCGGTGGCGCAGTGGGTTAAGCGCACGTGGCGCAAAGCGCAGGGACTGGCTTAAGGATCCCGGTTTGAGCCCCCGGCTCCCCACCTGCAGGGGAGTCGCTTCACGGGCGGTGAAGCAGGTCTGCAGGTGTCTATCTTTCTCTCCCCCTCTCTCTGTCTTCCCCTCCTCTCTCCATTTCTCTCTGTCCTATCCAACAACAAAGCAACGTCAACAATGGCAATAATAACCGCAACGAGGCTGCAACAACTAGGGCAACAAAAAGGGGAAAAAAATGGCCTCCAGGAGCGGTGGATTCATGGTGCAGGCACCGAGCCCAGCAATAACCCTGGAGGGGAAAAAAAAAAAAAAGAAAGAAAGAAAGAAAGAAAGAAAGATGAAAAGCACTATATTATAAAGGGAATTTTTTCTGAAAGAAAGCAAAGAGGGGGTGGTGGTTAGGTGTTCCTCCATCTTAGAAAAGCATGACTTTCCACTTGTTTTGTCTTTGTTGCTCTCATATGATGCTGGGGTTCAAACTTGGATCCTCATGCATTCAGAGCTGGTGCTTTACTACTGAGTCACCTCAGGCCTAAATATTTTTTAGATGAAAAAAGGAAAGCATAATAATTTATAAAAATTAAACAGGCAGATAGATACCACAAACATCTGACATAATTTAGAAAAGTAACTTTTTGTTTCATTATTAGCCAAGTTCATCTTGTCTATGGCACAGTTAAATTTGGGGGGCATTATTAATTGCTTGGAAAAGTTTCTTTCACTTTCATAAGTTGTTATTAGTAAGATCAAGTAAATTTTTAGATTTGTCAAATCTGAGAAAGCTCTATCAAGTTTCTTGTATATATGAATTGTGAGACTTCTAGGCCTTTCACATTTTTCTTGTGCAGTGACTAATTTTAAAAGATTCTGTGAGCTGACAACACTCAATTAAAGCTCTCATGTCACCATCCTGGCTAAGTTTAACACAGTAGGTGGTAGGCGGATTCCTAGAAGCCATTCTTGTTCTAGGGCAGCTGGCAGTGACTTCCAGCAACAGACAGACCGCATTGAAGCACACAAATACACTCTATTAAACTCATTCAAAAGGTCTCCCCTCTTCAGTTTTATATAACTGGATTCCCCCAAATGTCTGTGACTACCCCACAACTGAGAATTGCTATGGCAGAGAAATTGAGAAAGAGATTGAGTGGTCCTAACCAATTAGAGAGGAACAGTATCTTATTGTGTACATTTTTATCAAGGTGTGATGGTGTGGACACATCACTGGCATCTGTAAAAGTGTCCTTTCAAGTATAACGCCTTGAATCTTGAATTGATCACTGAGTTGGTAGAGATAACTATATTCCAGGCCATCCACAGCACACAGAGGGAAACTTTTAAGTGTACGTACAATTGTGGACCCTTTTGTTCTACACATAAGCATCTTGTTAGTGAGTTAGTGAGTGAGTGAACTAGTTAGTGAATTGCCACCATATTTATCGCTGGGGCACTACAGTGTTCCACATGGTCTTTTTTATTCCCCTGATAGCAACAGAGAGAAATAGAGAATGAGGAAGGAGGGAAGAGGAGGAGAGACACATATAGTACTGCTTTACTGCTCATGAAGTTTCCTTTTTGTAGTCAGGGACTGGGGACTTGAACCTGGTTCCTCACTCATGGTAACCATGTGCAGACGACTGAGTCTGCTACCGCCTGCCCCCATCTTACTCAGTTTAAAGCCAAAATTCTGTACTGGGGAGACAGCATAATGGTTATGCAAAAGACTTTCATGCTTGAGACTTTGAAGTCCCAGGTTCAATCCCTAGCATTGCTAACAGCCAGAACTGAGCAGTATTAGGGGGTGGAGGGACTAAACTAAATGTCAAAGTTCTTACCATCACTTCAGTGACTCCTAGCTGACCCTAATTCTTAGTTCCTTCCTAAAACTCCTAGCATCCATACAAGAAATCAGATCATCAAAGATATGCTTCCAAAAAATGGAATCAAGCCAAAACATGCTTAGTAGTAAGTTATTTCAAACAACAAAAAGTGTAGTTATTAGTTATAGGGCATAAACGATGAAAATTGTCCCAGTCCATTCTGTTGGGTCAGCACAACCTGAGTAGACTCTTTTGGTGTTGCTCTTCAATGGCCATTCATTCTTCTAGGAATCAAACCACAGCCTGAAAGGAGCCCTCTCTGCCCTGACTCCAGAACTGGATCCACAAGCCAGGTGTTGCTTTTCCTCATTCACTGTGAATGATTCAGGGTTGAGCATGTTGTCCATCAAGGACACTAAGACACAAGAGAATTTCTTGCATCTGGGTTCCATGTTGAGCAATATTCAAATTCTAAATATTAATGTAGAACAAGGATAGCACACAGTAAACTAGAAACTTGACCAGAGTTCTGACTCTGTGGATGTTTTACTTGTAACAGGCTGAACTCAGCTACATTGGTATGACCAGCTCTTCTCAAAAGCAATCATGTATGCTTTAATGATAGAATTCAAAGCAAATGCTGAGATTTCTATTGGTACTGTAAAAATTAAGAAAGTGTAAAAGGGATAATGGACCCCGACTAAAGCTTGAAACACTACATTTCATGGTAAAGGTGTGTGGACACATGTCATGCAACGATAGTTTAACAATGACCTTTCTTCATAGAAAAGCTCATTTTCCCCCCAAAACTGCGTAAACTAACAAGGTTAGTGCATTAAAATATGAGCAAAAAAAAAAACAGTTTTTGTTTGTTTGTTTTGTTTTTGTAACTTCTGGGAAGTGGCTGTACCAGGTACTAGAGCAACAGAACCTGGAAATGCATTTCCCTGCATGGGACTGAAGCAAAGAGTAAGAGATGGAGGAAACTGGGCATTCAGTACAGTAGAATGTCAAAGCAGAACAAAGACAGAACACACAAGAATGCACAACCCAGTCACAGTCACATAGATGTAAACCTCATATATTAAATGGTTGTACCTTGTAAAACTAGTAATTGTGACCAAGTAAGTTTTATCCCAAAGATCAAGTATACACCTAACATTACAAACTAAACTTTATTTTCAGGTTTATTATAGTGCTATATTAAAGAAAGAAAGTAAATGACCATCTACATAAGTGATGAAAATAATTTGTAATAAGGGACAAGAGAGATAACTCACCAGGTAGAGCACATATCTTGCCAAGCACAAGATCCACACTTGAACCCCAGTGCCACATAGGAGTGCCAAACCTCAAGGGGGATGCTGCAGTACTGTGGTCTCTCTCTCCCTCTCCCTCTCTCTAACTGAATGAAAAAGTTGGCCTTCTAACAGTAAAATGACATATGCTTGAGGTCACAGCTTGACAAAACAAACACAAAATCTTTTTTTTTAATTGTAATAAGTATGCTTAACAAGTTCATAGGTCCTACAATAGTCATTAATATGGCCTCCAGTAATTCAGCCAAACACTAGGTGTTGCTATGAAGGTGTTTTGTAGCAATGATTGAGGTTTTTAATCAGGCAATTTTAGCTGAGTGGCACAGCCTGGTCTGACTCAATCAGTTGAAAGACTTTAAGAATAGACTTAAGATTTTACAAAAGAAGGAAGTTAGGGCCAGGTGGTGCACCATACACCTGGTTGAGCACAGACATTATAGTGTGCAAGGACTCAGGTTTAAGTCCTGGACCCCACCTGTAGGAAAAAAGCTTCACAAGCAGTGAAACAATGCTATAGGTGTACCTTCCTCTATTTCTTCCTTTCCTCTCAATTTCTGTCTCTATCCAAAATAAATAAATTAAGGAAGGAAGTCTACCCATAAACTACTGCTTCAGCTAAAGCCCAAGAATTTCAACCTGTCCTTCCCCTTAACTTGTCCTTTAATCTCTTGCTTCAGTAGCCCTATAAGGCCATAAAGCCATTCTTCCCAGTACATTTCTTAAAATACATCTCCTAGTAGTTCGATTTCTCTGGTAGAATCCTGACGGATAAAGATTCTAACTGCAGCAAACACTACACATGTCTGTGGGTGACAGGAACATTTACTCTTAGACCAGAGAAGATTCTCACCATGACCAGCATTTTACAAAGATGACCAGGGTGAGTTTTACCTTTATATGAGGTAAGCACCTTCATGAACCTAAAAATGTTGATGTCCTAATCCTGGACAGAAAAGGAAGAGATTCAGTGTCAGAGTAGGAGTGAGTGCTGAAACCATTAGCCAAGGAAAGTGGGTAGCCTTTAGAAAATGGAAAAGGAAAGAAAATGGATTCCCCTTAGAGTCTCCAGAAGGAAAACAGCCCTGCCAACCCATTTCAGATGGTGATTCCCAGGATGGAAAAACAAAAAAAAATCTGTGTGGTAATTTGATATAATTATGATAAGAAATATAGATGACAGTAGCTGAACAAAAACCCCAAGAGAGGGCCAGGCTGTAGCACAGCAGGTTAAGCGCACATGGTGCAAAAACTCCAAGAGAAGAAAGGGTGGACACATCATGTATCTAGAAGAATCGAGCTTCAGGTGAAAAAGTAAGAGCAAAGGTCTTGTGGTTGGAATGCTGGAGGAATAGCAGACAGCTATTATAATAAGTATAATAAGTGAAAGAAGCAACATTTGGTTTTATTTACCAAGTCTACATTTGTTTTCCATTTCATTAATTTCTGCTTTTATCTCTATTAATTCCTTCTTTTTATGGAGGTTTTTCTTTTTTTCTTCTAGTTTTTCTTTTCCCCAGATGCTTGGATCCAATTCACTTTCCTGTTTTCTTTTTCTCCTTTTTTTTTTAAATTTAAAATTATCTTTATATACTTATTGGATAGAGACAGCCAGAAATCGAGAGGGAAGGGGGAGATAGGGAGAGAGACAGAGTTACACCTGGAGCCCTGCTTCACCACTCACAAAGCGTTTCCCCTGCAAGTGGGGAATGGGAGCTTGAACCTAGGTCCTTTCACACTGTAACATGTGCACTTCACCACCCAGCCCCCCTGTTTTCTAATAAATGTGTTCAAAACTATACGCTTTTCTATAAATATTGCATTGGCCTTAACAACTAGTGTTTTTAGTGTTATTTACTTATAATTAGTCATGACAATTTTGAGCTTATCTTTAACCTGAAAATTTCATAAAACAGTGTTTTTAAATTTCATAGTTGATGATTTTTTTATTATATTGTTTTGCTGTATGTTTGTAATTGAGCCCAGGTTTCTGAACAATGTAATCAAGAACCATGGATTATGTAATTTCTGTTTTTTGAAATTAAGATTTTACAATAGCCATTTTAATAAATGATAAATTTCTATAAATATGCCATAAATATTTTTTTAAATGTGTAGGTGTGTGTTATTAGTTCTGTAGGTATTCTTATATAAATTTCAAAACAAACTTTTAAATCATATTATTCTAATTCTTCTTAACTTTTACTTATTTTTGTTTACTTAATCTGTGACTTCCTGGGAAGGCATATGGAAATCAAGTGTTACAAGTCTGGAAATTTCTCTTGTATTTCTAAAACTATTTATTTTAGGTGTTAGGACCAAGATGGCTAAATAGAAGGATCTGTTTTCCTTTACGTTCCAAGTAAAGCAAAGTCACAAGTACATGTTTTCATGTACCCTCTCACAGAAAGGTACATGGCTTTCAATAAACTTCCATAGCAAGGAACAAAGTTCAGCATTCAGGCAATAAGGACATAGAAGGACACCAAAAGTGAAATGCTGCTTTATGTGACAGTGAACCTCAACTGGGAAGAGACCCACAGAATATAAAATTTTAGTCTTATAAGCAGGGAGCAGTCTTACCTGAAAATCTGGCACTCCAAATCTATTACTATGCTGTGCCCACAACTTTGAAAAACAACAAAAAGTGGCAAATAAAAACTATAAATTTAATAAGGTTGAAGTAACAGCCTTTCAGTTTAGCAAGACCTAGCAATTTAGCTAGAGAAGCCCCAGTAGATAGCCATTGTGAAATTCAGTTACCATTGTAACAGACCCTAGGATGAGCAGGGGAGAAATCTTCCACTTACAGTACACAGAATGACAGAATATGTTCTTCTATCAACCCACAGATCTTCTGCAACATCAAATTTCTGGTCACTACACAGTTTATTTCAGCCTTGGTGCAATAACATCAGAAAGATGATTTTGACTGTGAGTTCCTGGACACTACCCAAGCCTGCAGTAAACATAATGGAAAGATATGTAATCATCTGCACAGGTAAACCAAGTTAGTAACTTGAGGAAAAGCTCAAATTCAACAGAGGAATGTTACTCCCTAAAAGATATTTTAAATCTATGGTACTAATGATGCTCACCAAAATAATAAGTTAAGTAGAAGAACTAACAAATTTATAGGAAGTATGTATGAGAGAAAGCATAAAAGACGTCATAACGGAAATCAGGGTGATAAAGAATACAGTAGCTGAATTTAAAATGCAGTAGAGGTATAATACCTGCAGGAAAACAGAAACCAAAGATCAAATTAGTGAGTTAGAGGGTAGGGTAGAAGAAATCATCAAAAAATCAGCAAGAATGAAAAGGGTGAAAACAAATGAAAGTGGTAGAAAAGAGTTATGGAATGAAATCATGAGTAATAGCATTTGCTTCAAAGGGGTGCCAGAAGAAGGAAGAAGAGGAAGAGGAAGAAGAAGAAAGGAGAGAAAGGAATGAAATTTCATTTGAAGAAATATTAGCTGAAGACAGGGACACAACCAAAAAAGAAAACTACAGACCAATATCTCTGATGAACATAGATGCAAAAATATTGAACAAAATTCTAGCCAACCGGATACAGCAGTATATCAAAAAGATTGTTCATCATGACCAAGTGGGGTTTATCCCAGACATGCAAGGTTGGTTTAATATACGTAAATCAATCAATGTGATCCACCACATCAACAAAAGCAAGACCAAAAACCACATGGTCATATCAATAGATGCAGAGAAAGCCTTTGACAAAATACAACATCCCTTTATGATCAAAACACTACAAAAAATGGGAATAGATGGAAAATTCCTGAAGATAGTGGAGTCTATATATAGCAAACCTACAGCCAACATCATACTCAATGGTGAAAAACTGGAAGCATTTCCCCTCAGATCAGGTACTAGACAGGGCTGCCCACTATCACCATTACTATTCAACATAGTGTTAGAAGTTCTTGCCATAGCAATCAGGCAGGACCAAGGAATTAAAGGCATACAGATTGGAAGAGAAGAAGTCAAACTCTCCTTATTTGCAGATGACATGATAGTATACATGGAAAAACCTAAGGGATCCAGCAAGAAGCTTTTGGAAATCATCAGGCAATACAGTAAGGTGTCAGGCTATAAAATTAACATTCAAAACTCAGTGACATTCCTCTATGCAAACACTAAGCTAGAAGAAATTGAAATCCAGAAATCAGTTCCCTTTTCTATAGCAACAAAAACAATAAAATATCTAGGAGTAAACCTAAACAAAAAAGTGAAAGACTTGTATACTGAAAATTATGAGTCACTACTCAAAGAAATTGAAAAAGACACAAAGAAGTGGAAAGATATTCCATGTTCATGGGTTGGAAGAATTAACATCACCAAAATGAATATATTATCCAGAGCCATCTACAAATTTAATGCTATCCCCATCAAGATCCCAAGCACATTTTTTAGGAGAATAGAAAAAATGCTACAAATGTTTATCTGGAACCAGAAAAGACCTAGAATTGCCAAAACAATCTTGAGAAAAAAGAACAGAACCGGAGGCATCACACTCCCAGATCTCAAACTGTACTATAGGGCCATTGTCATCAAAACTGCTTAGTACTGGAACATGAATAGACACACTGACCAGTGGAATAGAATTGAGAGCCCAGAAATGAGGCCCCACACGTATGGACATCTAATCTTTGACAAAGGGGCCCAGACTATTACATGGGGAAAGCAGAGTCTCTTCAACAAATGGTGTTGGAAACAATGGGTTGAAACATGCAGAAGAAAGAAACTGAATCACTGTATTTCACCAAATACAAAAGTAAATTCCAAGTGGATCAAGGACTTGGATGTTAGACCAGAAACTATCAGATACTTAGAGGAAAATATTGGCAGAACTTTTTTCCGCATAAATTTTAAAGATATCTTCAATTAAACGAATCCAATTACAAGGAAGACTAAGGCAAATATAAACTTATGGGACTACATCAAATTAAAAAGCTTCTTCACAGCAAAAGAAACCACTACCCAAACCAGGAGACCCCTCACAGAATGGGAGAAGATCTTTACATGCCATACATCAGATAAGAATTTAATAACCAACATATATAAAGAGCTTGCCAGACTCAACAACAAGACAACAAATAACCCCATCCAAAAATGGGGGGAGGACTTGGACAAAATATTCACCACAGAAGAGATCCAAAAGGCTGAGAAACACATGAAAAAATGCTCCAAGTCTCTGATTTTCAGAGAAATGCAAATCAAGACAACAATGAGATATCACTTCACTCCTGTGAGAATGTCATACAACAGAAAAGGTAACTGCAGCAAATGCTGGAGAGGCTGTGGGGTCAAAGGAACCCTCCTGAACTGCTGGTGGGAATGTAAATTGGTCCAACCTCTGTGGAGAACAGTCCGGAGAACTCTCAGAAGGCTAGATATGGACCTACCCTATGAGCCTGCAATTCCCCTCCTGGGGATATATCCTAAGGAACCCAACACATCCATCCAAAAAGATCTGTGTACACATATGTTCTTGGCAGCACAATTTGTAATAGCCAAAACCTGGAAGCAACCCAGGTGTCCAACAACAGATGAGTGGCTGAGCAAGTTGTGGTGTATATACACAAAGGAATACTACTCAGCTATAAAAAATGGTGACTTCACCGTTTTTAGCCGATCTTGGATGGACCTTGAAAAAATCATATTGAGTGAAATAAGTCAGAAACTGAAGGATGAATATGGGATGATCTCACTCTCAGGCCGAAGTTGAAAAACAAGATTAGAAAAGAAAACACAAGTCGAACCTGAAATGGAATTGGAGTATTACACCAAAGTAAAAGACTCTGGGGTGGGTGGGTGGGTGGGTGGGGAGAATACAGGTCCATGAAAGATGATGAATGACATAGTGGGGGTTGTATTGTTAAATGGGAATCTGGGGAATGTTATGCATGTACAAACTATTGTATTTACTGTTGAATGTAAAACATTAATTCCCCAATAAAGAAATAAATTATTTAAAAAATATATATATTAGCTGATAAATTCCCCAAACAGGGGTGGGGATATAGCATAATGGTTATGCAAAGAGACTTTCATGCCTGAGGCTCTCAAGTCCCAGGTTCAGTCCCCCACACCGCCATAAGCCAGAGCTGAGCAGTGCTCCGGTTAAAAAAAAAAAAAAAAAAAAAAAAAAACCATTGTTTCCAACACCATTTGTTGAAGAGACTCTGCTTTCCCCATGTAATAGTCTGGGCCCCTTTGTCAAAGATTAGATGTCCATACATGTGGGGCCTCATTTCTGGGCTCTCAATTCTATTCCACTGGTCAGTGTGTCTATTCATGTTCCAGTACCAAGTAGTTTTGATGACAATGGCCCTATAATACAATTTGAGATCTGGGAGTGTGATGCCTCCAGTTCTGTTCTTTTTTCTCCAGATTGTTTTGGCAATTCTAGGTCTTTTCTGGTTCCAGATAAACATTTGTAGCATTTGTTCTATTCTCCTAAAAAATGTGCTTGGGATCTTGATGGGGATAGCATTAAATTTGTAGATGGCTCTGGGTAATATATTCATTTTGATGATGTTAATTCTTCCAACCCATGAACATGGAATATCTTTCCACTTCTTTGTGTCTTTTTCAATTTCCTTGAGTAGTGATTCATAAGTTTCAGTATAAAAGTCTTTCACACTTCTTTGGTTAGGTTTACTCCTAGATATTTTATTGTTTTTGTTGCTATAGTAAAAGGAATTGATTTCTGGATTTCAATTTCTTCTAGCTTAGTGTTTGCATAGAGGAATGCCACTGACTTTTGAATGTTAATTTTATAGCCTGACACCTTACTGTATTGCCTGATGATTTCCAAAAGCTTCTTGCTGGATCCCTTAGGTTTTTCCATGTATACTATCATGTCATCTGCAAATAAGGAGAGTTTGACTTCTTCTCTTCCAATCTGTATGCCTTTAATTCCTTGGTCCTTCCTGATTGCTATGGCAAGAACTTCTAACACTATGTTGAATAGTAATGGTGATAGTGGGCAGCCCTGTCTAGTACCTGATCTGAGTGTAAATGCTTCCAGTTTTTTACCACTGAGTATGATGTCGGCTGTATGTTTGCTATATAAAGACTCCACTATTGGAAACAATGGGTTGAAACATGCAGAAGAATGAAACTGAACCACTGTATTTCACCAAATATAAAAGTAAATTCCAAGTGGATCAAGGACTTGGATGTTAGACCACAAACTATCAAATACTTAGAAGAAAATATTGGCAGAACTCTTTTCCGCATAAATTTTAAAGACATCTTCAATTAAACGAATCCAATTACAAAGAAGACTAAGGCAAGTATAAACCTATGGGAGTACATCACATTAAAAAGCTTCTTCACAGCAAAAGAAACCACTACCCAAACCAAGAGACCCCTCACAGAATGGGAGAAGATCTTTACATGCCATACATCAGACAAGAGTTTAATAACCAACATATATAAAGAGCTTGCCAGACTCAACAACAAGACAACAAATAACCCCATCTAAAAATGGGGGGAGGACATGGACAGAATATTCACCACCGAAATGATCCAAAAGGCCGAGAAACACATGAAAAAATGCTCCAAGTCTCTGATTTTCAGAGAAATGCAAATCAAGACAACAATGAGATACTACTTCACTCCTGTGAGAATGTCATACATCAGAAAATGCCGGGATAGCCTGAGGGTACTTCTTCCGGAGCTAGTGCTCTCTGGGTTGGAGAGAACTCAACTGGAGCCAATCTAGGCTGCTGCGTGGGAGAGGCATCAGGAACTCGTGCCGCACTAACTTCGCAGGAGATACACTCTGGAACTCTCGGAGCTGGAAAGCAATTTCCAAGTGTCTTTAATCAGAAGAGCAGCTGTTTTTATACTCTCCAAGTAGGGTGGAAACAGGATGTGATATAGAGAGGGTGGAGAGAAAAGTTACTGGTGAAAATCAGAGTGTGACAAGGAGGGGGTGGAGCAGGCGAGAATCCTATCACTGAACCACCAATGCCCTGGAGAGCTTTATGTAAATGTAAAAGTGATTTATGTAAATAGACCAAAGCTTTGAATGGGATTAAATCTATCCCTATATAGGCATATGGTTAAGCAGAAGCCAGGGGGAGCTGGCATACTATCTAACAAGAAAAGATAACAGCAGAAAATGCTGGAGAGGGTGTGGGGTCAAAGGAACCCTCCTACACTGCTGGTGGGAATGTCAATTGGTCCATCCTCTGTGGAGAACAGTCTGGAGAACTCTCAGAAGGCTAGAAATGGACCTCCCCTATGATCCTGCAATTCCTCTCCTGGGGGTATATCCTAAGGAACCCAACATATCCATCCAAAAAGATCTGTGCACACATATGTTCTTGGCAGCACAATTTGTAATAGCCAAAACCTGGAAGCAACCCAGGTGTCCGACAACAGATGAGTGGCTGAGCAAGTTGTGGTGTATATACACAATGGAATACTACTCAGCTGTAAAAAATGGTGACTTCACCGTTTTCAGCCGATCTTGGATGGACCTTGAAAAAATCATGTTGAGTGAAGTATGTCAGAAACAGAAGGATGAATATGGGATGATCTCTCTCTCAGGCCGAAGTTGAAAAACAAGATCAGAAAAGAAAACACAAGTAGAACCTGAAATGGAATTGGCATATCGCACCAAAGTAAAAGACTCTGGGGTGGGTGGGTGGGTGGGGAGAATATAGGTCCAAGAAGGATTCAGAGTACCTAGTGGGGGTTGTATTGTTATATGGAAAACTGGGGAATGTTATGCATGTACAAACTATTGTATTTACTGTTGAATGTAAAACATTAATTCCCCAATAAAAAAAAATCAGAAAAGAAAAAAAAATCCCCCGAACTGAAGAAAGAGGTAGATCCTTATATCTAGGAACCTCTATAAACTCTATAAGTAAGTATGTAAGTTAATCCAAATCTCTGTTCACCAAGGCATGTGATAACTAAAATGGCAAGGATCAAAATTAAAGAAAGCTCTTTAAAAGCAGAGAAAGAGAGAAATAAAATCTTACTTATAAAGAAACTTCCTTAAGATTATCAAGTAATTTCTCAACACAATCTCTAAAGGGATAAAAAACTGGCAGGACATACACAAAGCTTTGCATGGAAAATATACTCTAGAACATTCTATTTACCTAGGTATCGTCAATAACATTTGAAGAGGTGATGATGAACTTTTAAAAAAATGTTCAAAAACTTTTATTTATAAAATAGAAATATTGGGAGTTGGGCAGTAGTACAGCAGGTTAAGCGCATGTGACGTGAAGCACAAGGACCAGCATAAGGATCCCAGTTTGAGTCCCCAGCTCCCCATTTGCAGGGAAGTCGCTTCATAAGCAGTGAAGCAGGTCTGTGGGTGTATATTTTTCTCTGTCTTCCCCTCCTCTCTCCATTTCTCTCTGTCTTATCCAATAACAATGACATCAATAACAATAATAATAACTACAAAAACAATTAAAAAGCAAGGGCAACAAAAGGGAAAATAAATTAAAAAATGGAAATATTGACTAGACTATAGGATAAGAGGGGTACATTTCCACACAGATGATGACTTTTTAGACAAATAATAGACAATAGGATTCACTAACATTAAACTATCCCTATAAGAGATACAAAAGGCACTTACATAAAAAGAAAATTCTAAATACTCTTTCCCTTACATGGGGTAAATAAAAATTAAAGTCAAATGAAGACAAGTCTTTGGACTTGAACTACAGAACTAAAGTTACTGGGGTTGTGGTGGGAGAGTATAGGTAGCAAAGATGGAGGAGGTCCAGTAGACTTTGGTGGGAGGATCTTGGAGTCTATTCCTTTCTCTATTTTGGCACTAAGTTGTTCAGTAATATATTTATTGCCATATTTTCTTGGTAGGTTGTACATTTTTAAGTGCTTTTATTTTGCATCCTAATTAATCTAGTACAAGTTATTTATATGTCCTCATTTTTGTTAGTATATATTCATTTCCCACTATTTCAACATTTTTTAATATACCATTTTAAATATTAGTTCTTAAAATAAATGTATTACAAAAGCTGAATAAGGGAAATAGACTGGCATACTTTAATGATGACTCTTTAGTCACTATCAGGCCACCTCATCAGCTGGAGCCATAGTTGGGGAGTCCTGGGATTCCTGCACAGACATAATGAGCCTAGACCTCGAATAGATCCCTCTCTCCTTTGTCACTGGTCATATCTATCAGGAACAACATAATGGACCCCTTTGTGGGCCCCATAGGACCTTGCCTACAATGTGGATCCACAATGGTAGAGAATGTTCCATCCTCCAAAGGGGGGGGGTTGCATAGCATACTCTATCTACCACCTGAGGAAGATGGTCCTGAAATTGGTGCAACTTGAAACTTTCCTACTCATGACCACAGAATGTGAGCTCAAACCTACAGGGATGCAGAATATGGGCCCCAGATTAAATCGATGGGATTTATAGTCACAATATTTATATACCTTTCCCATCTGGGAGCTACTCTTTTCCCTAAGCCATCTTTTTGGCCCTTCTTCCAGCCATGACATCATCTCCCCAGACAATAACTTGGGTCCACCCGCATATCAGATGTCAGACTCAGGCAAAAACTAATAAAGTCATGGGCCCTTTGGAATATACCTGAAATAGACCTACTAGCTATTTCCAAAATGGAGATTTTCATCAAAATCTTCATCTGCAACATTCGAGGCTTTAGGTTCATGATTAGTCAAAAATTTGTATGGCTGTATATGATAACTATTTTTTCAGCCACCAGATTCCAGATGCTACCATGATGCCAACCAGACCTCCCTGGGCAGACAACCCCACCAATGTGCCCTGGAGCCCCACTTCCCCAGAACACTGCCCCCCTAGGGAAAGAGGGAAACAGGCTGGGAATATGGATCAACCTGCCAATGCCCATGTTCAGCGAGGAAGCAATTACAGAAGCCAGACCTTCCACTTTCTGCACCCCATACTGGCCCTGAGTCCATACTCCCAAAGGGTTAAAGAATAAAAAGGCTATCAGGGGAGGGGATGGGATATGGAGTTCTGATGGAGGGAATTGTACCCCTCCTATCCTATGGTCTTGTCAGTGTTTCCATTTTATAAATAAATTTTTTAAATGTATTACATGTTAACATGGGTGTACTCATATCTGCATTTGTATGTTGTTGACATTTCTTTAATTCTAAGAGTCACTATCATTTATTAGGAAAATTTAACTCATTTACATTTTGTGCTTTTTATATATTTGGATTCTTCTTTACTTTTTGATTCATTGCTCCAGTTTTCAATTTTTAAAGACTTTAATTAATTAAGCAGAATACCTGCCTCAGCATATGTATGGATCTAACTCAGGACCTCAGGCATGCAAATCCTGCATTTTACTGCTAAATTACTTCCCCTGTTGCAATAAAATTGTTCATTATTTCCATTTTCCTGATTTTTGATATGTTGTACATACCATTTTATCTTTCTAATACTTTAAATTTTTAATAAATGTATTTAAACAAATTTTCCAATAGTATCTTAAACCTCCTCATGCCTCTCTTGTTATACTGAAACTTAGGTCTAGGTGCTATTATTTTACCTTATTACTATACATTTTAAATAAGCCACTTCTTAAAAATTGCATAGACTTCTATAGATTAGTTTTCATTTATTTTTTAAACTGACATTTACTGGTTTCCTTAAAATACTTTTTATTCCCATGACAACTCTTTTTAAAATTTCTTTTCATTTTTTTCTGTAGTACATAATTATTTTTTCAGAAGAAGTGAATGGGTAGTAAATTTTCATTGTTCTTCAGTATCATGAAACATCTTAGATTTGTTTTCATGGTTGATATAAGATTACAGGTTCAAAATAATTCAGAAGCACAGAGAACCTTGTTTTTATTTTGTAATTTAGAAATGTCATCAGGATATATGTCTTTGTAGTGTTTTCTGATTGCCACTTGTGGGTCTTTTGATAGTTTGAGGACTCAATCTTCTCCATGTCTGGAAAATACTGTTTCATTTTATCTTTAATTATGCCATTATCTCTAGTCTCTTTGTTAGGTTAGTCTAGAACTTCTATAAGTATTAAGTCTTGCATTTTCTCACATTTTGTGTCTCTTTGTGCTCCTACTAGCATCTAGAGGATTTCTTTGACTTTATCCTCCTATTTCTGTAAAATTTCAAAGATGATTTTTATTTGATTGTTTCTTTTCCATAAAAATCTACTTTTATTTAACAAAAGCAGATTTCTTTTGGCCTTCTTTGAGTATTAAATTTTCTTTTAGAGTCTTCTACTTCCTGTATTATCTTCATTTCTTCCAGGATGAATTATTTAGGATTTTTCTCCTGTTGTTTCTAATATTCTTGATTTACTTCAAAAATAACCCATGATGGTAATTTTAGATTTATACATTTACAAGTAGATTGATTAACACACACTGAAGATTAGGAAGGGTTTCTTTCGTGGACTTACTGTTGTAGACTTACTTTGTTTTGTAGACTTACTTTGAGGATGGGTGTTTTCCTTGAAGTGAGACAATCTGAATTCTATGTAAATGAGAAAGTGGAAGGACTTTACTTACTGCAGGCTTCCCTTTATGAGAGCAAAAGGACTGCATTAGGCAGGCTGGAGACACACAAGATCGCTGAAGTAAGAATGACTTTGCCGTCTGTGTGAAGTATGTTAATATATTTCATTCCAGAGCAGGACTGCTTCATTGTCTTTCATTTATTTTCTCATTTCTACTTCTCTGGTCTCAACACCAATCATCATCTCTCAGTTACCATATAACAAAACACACCATAACTTAATACCTTGAAACAACAATGATTTGTATTTTACCGTGATTCTGCTGGTTGTTTGGTCTCATTATTCTGCTCCACATGGTTCTGGCTAGACTCATGTTACCATATTCAGCTAGCAACTGGGCTAGGATGGGAAGCCTAAGAAGGCTCTCATGCCTGGGGTCTTGGTGTAGGTTGTCTGCTGGAGTGCCTGACTTCTCCACCAGGTGGCCTATTTTCCTATATGGCTTTATCCTCCAGAGTCAACTTCTTTAGAAAATGTAGGATAACCTCTCCAGAGCCCTACCCCATCAGGGAAAGATAGACACATGCTGTGTGGATCAACCTGTCAACTCCCGTGTCTAGCAGAGAAGCAATTACAGAAGCCAGACCTTCTACCTTCTGCACCCCATAATGATCCTGGGTCCATACTCCCAGAGGGAGAAAGAATAAGAAAGCTTCCAATGGAGGGGAATCGTTATGGCAGTGGGAATTATGTGGCAGTGGGAATTATTACCCCTGTCATCCTCTCATCTTGTTGATCATTATTAAAACAATTAAAAAAAAATCTGGACTCGGGGAGAGCATATGGTTACGCAAAAAGACTCTCATACCGTAGGTCCTTAGTTCAATCCTCAGCACCACCATAAGGCAGAACTGAGCAGGCCTATTATTATAGGCCTCTTGGAATATACCTAAAATAGACTTCCTAGCTTCTTCCCACATGAAGACCCCTAATTTTATCTGCTTAATTCCTACCTTTGGGTTCCTATATTAAACAATTTGTCCTGCTTTATGTCTTACCGCTTTTCAGCCACCAAGTTGCTGAAGCTACTATAATTCCATCCTGACTTCCCTGGGCAGATGACTTCACCACTGTGTCCCAAAACTTCTCTTCTCCAGAGCCCTACCCAACTAGGGAAAGCTAGAAAGAGGCTGGGGATATGGACTGACCTGTCAACACCCATGTCCAGTGGAGAAGCAGTTACAGAAGCCAGACCTCCCAGCTTCTGCACCCCATAAAGATCTTTGGTCAATTCTCCCAGAGGGATAAAGAATAGGGAAACTTCCAATGGAGGGGAGGGGATACAGAACTCTGGTGGTGAGAATTATATAGGATTGTACCCCTCTTACCTCACAATCTTATCTTGTTGATTATTACTAAATCACTAATAAAACAACTTTAAAAAAGAAAGAAACCCTTAGGAATTTATGTCCAGTTTCCAAGAGGTAGTATATTCCAAGTAGACAAGTCCCAATAATTGCATCATACTTCCTAATGTCCCATTGGCCAAAGCAAGTTACATTGCCAAGTCCAAAGTCAGTATGTAGAAAATGGTGCAAGGAATAGGAAAGCTATCAGGGGAGGGGATGGGATACAGAGTTCTGGTGGTAGGAATTGTGTGGAGTTGTACCCCTCTTATCCTATGTTTTTGTCAATGTTTCCTTTTTATAAATAAAAAAAACTAAAAAAGAAGTACAAACAGAAAAAAAAAATGGTGCAAGGACATATATACCAAGAGGGGTCGTTCATGTCATGAACCAATGTCATGGCTTACCATTCCCCTAAGGCAGATCTTTCTTTCTTTCTTTTTTTTTTTTTTTATGGGGGAATTAATGTTTTACATTCTACAGGAAGTACAATAGTTTTTACATGAATAACATTTCCTAGTTTTCCATATAACAATACAACCCCCACTAGGTCCTCTGTCATCCTTTTTGGACCTATATCCTCCACACACACACACCCCCAGAGTCTTTTACTTTGGTGCAATACAGATGTTTCTTTTAGTTTAGAAAGCAGTTCTCTAGGCTTCTATGTCAGGGACAAAGGACATAAAAATATAATCTGTATGTGTTAGGAAAATAAGGGTCTTGGGGGTTGGGGGCTGAGTGGTTAAGCACACATAGGACTAAGCACAAGGACCACACAAGAATCTGGGTTCAAGCCCCCTCTCCCCACCTGAAGCAGGTCTTTAGGTGTCTGTATTTCTCTCTCTCCTTCTATCTCCCTCTCCCCTCTCAAATTCTCTGGCCTATTCAATAAAATGAAAAAAATGGCCACCAGGAGTAGTGGATTCATACTTCTGGCACCAAGACCCAGTGATAACCCTGGAGGCAAAAGAATAATGGGGTCAATCACCCATTTGGTTACTCAACAATTCCTTTTTTAATTTTGTGTGTGTGTGTTTTTATGCCTCCAGGGTTATCACTGGGGCTCAGTGACCTGCACCACGAATCCACTGCTCCTGGAGGCCATTTTTCCCCATTTTGTTGCCCTTGTTGTCGTTGTCATTATTGTTATTGTTGCCATTGATGTTGTTGTTGTTGTATAGGACAGCGAGAAATTGAGAGAGGAGGGGAGGCAGAGAGGGGGAGAGAAAGACACTTGCAGACTTGCTTAACCGCTTGTGAGGTGACCCCCTGCAGGTGGGGAGTTGGTGGCTTGAACCAGGATCCTTAAGCCAGTCCTGACCTCACTCAACAATTCTTTACCTGATGGTTGCACCATCTCCCTGTCCCCTGCACTTGAAGTCTCTCCCAGATTCTGTTAGAAAGAACAGTTTACATTTCTGACCATTTTCTTGTGTATTGATTTAACCACTCAAGTTTTCTCCATAAATTTGATTTTATCTCCTTTTTATCTTCTGGAAGGTTTTTAATATTTGTCTGATCTATTGATACCATGATTTCTAGTTTTCCTTGGCTGATGTAGGTGTATTCCTTTTTATTTATTTCCCTATTATTTCAACAAAATTTGATGAAAGAGGTAGGAAAATTTTATGTGCTTCAAACACCATCTTGATCTGTAAGAACAAACAAAGCTTGCGGTATGTTCATTTTGTGAATAGAATGGGAGCCCTGTCACTATAGGGGATGCACTCACACAACAGGAATGCTGAAAAGAAGTGGTGGTAGACCAGATGACAGCTTTGTGTTTTTGCTGCTCTAAGATGTACTCTTCTTTCTCAGGAACTTAAATTGTTGAGTTCTTGCTGAGTGTTGTGATTCACACCCTTGCAGGGATTAGGACCAAGACCTTTGGAGCACTTATGGAAACTCACCCCCAGAGATGAGGACAAAGGTTACTCTGCAAATCAGCTGCAGAACTGGGTTTGAACCTGAGTCTCCTGACACCTGATCCTGTGATCTTTCCATTATAGATTTCTCTGCTTATTGTTCCAGTTTACACTTTAAAACACTCCCCAAGGAAACCCAGGATCTCACAGTCTTCAGTGGACCTAGGCAGTACCCCTGTCCTAAAGAGAAAATATTTGAGACTAGAGTTGCCCTAAATGGGGCAGATGTCTGTCTTCTCCCTCTTCCCAAAAGGTGATTATTTGAGCTGAAGATGACAGCCATGTTCGAATCACAGATTCTCCTTCTTCCTTCAATGCCTTCTCTCCTCCACACCATTATCTATTTACCTATCTATGTATGTGAACCTTTTTTTTCCCAATGAATTACGTCGGCAAGGCAATAAAATGTTATGTATTTGCAAGGCCCATAATCTTTAAAAGCCCAGTGATGCCAGCTCCAGACAGCAGTGAGCTCCCTCCAGTATGTTAATAGATAGTATTAGGGCAATAATGAAAACACTTGAGACAAGTAAGCTCCTATCAAAAGCTGAGTAATAGGGCTTCGCCGAGTGAATCACAATGCAGAAGAGATTAAGACGTCTGCCGTTGTGCAGTGTCTATTCAGACTAACAGCTGCTCCATTTCTGATTAAAACAGGGTTGGGGAGACCTTTTCCAGCAAGTCCCCTTTTTATCCTGCAGTGTCTTCACCCTTCCCACCTCCATCTCCCTCCACAGGCATCTTCATGTGCACTTTGCTACAGCCATCCACACATCCACATACAGAAAAGAATGGATTCACAACACAAACGGCATCATCACACAGAATGGCAGTGGCACACAGCCACCCACCCTGACACATATGAGCATGGACACACACCACCAGTCCTCACACACAGGCTCACAGGCGCACATGGAACAGTCTCACACACACTCACAGCCTCAGCCAGTCTCTCACACACATTAAATTACAATCTGTCACCAACACAGTCTTGCATTTGCATCAAATTGCAATCTGTCACACACATGCACACACACACACACACACACACAATCTTTCTCTCTCTCTTCCTCTCTTCTTCACATACAGTCACAACCAGACACTCAGAGACACTCTAATCAGAGTCTCAACCCCGCATGTACGTGACTGGTCACAGTCACAGGGACGCTCAGCATGCCTTCACTTGTGATCACAGTGAATCCTGTACTCACTGCCCTTCATTGGCAGACCTTCACCAGCATACCTACCCACATAAGGCCACAGGCATAAATACCATGTGTGGTCACATGCTCTCTCAGGACCACAGCCCAGCACGTATGCAGTGCTGCTTTTCTTTACACATAGAGACACAGAGCTTGTCCTTGCTTCTGCAGATTCCAGCCATGAGTGTGCAGGTGGCACCAACACAAATACATCTGGGCACACACAGACATAGGCCTAGCCTGCACCTCCCTCCATGGAGTGACCCAAGATGCAAGGCTGGGCTGTGAGTCTAAGGGCATCCCCTGCGTTGGTTCATTAGGCTCATGGAAAAGAAAACCCTTGGGAGAATCAGGCTCAGTCCCCACAAGGCTGTAGTATGCAGGGTGTGTGTGTGGCCTTGAGTTTCTGACTTTGAATGCAACTTCAGATTTAGAGAATGAAGACCTGTCCTAGGATATAGGGGTCTGCTTCAGCAGGTCTGAGCATTGTCAGTGGGAGAATGCACTTGGGGGTTGTACCATCATCAGCAAGGATGATGATGAGGGACTCCTGCCATGCTCAGGGGTGACTTCCATGCCCTCAGGTTGTCCATCCACTTGTGCCTTGCCCATCCCAGTTTTGGTTCTATGCCCAGAGGCTTTGTGTGTTCCCCTGAAGCCCCCATTCTAAGCATTTCCCTTCCTCCATTCCAGCTTTCCTGATAAGAAACACTGAGAGACGCAGCCTTCTGTCTCTTTTCCTTTACCTGATTCTTCCTCAAAAAGTATCTGTAAGCTGCCAATTTCAATCTTTCAATAAACCTGAGATGCTGTTTCAAGGATCAAGGGTAGATGAAGGTGTGGTAAGCTCGTATGTATTCAGATGCAACCCCTATCTTCTCCTGAGGGTCCTGGGAAGACCTCTGGAGGCTGCAGTGGGTGTCTCCTTGATGGAAGTGTGTGAGTCCTGGAGTCAGAAGCCCAGACTGGCCCATGCTCAACCCTTTCCTTGATATGATTTCTTGGAGCACCCACTTGTTCAAAGTCTATCCATTCACCTGAATGCATGTTTAAGAACTAGCCTTAGAATCTTCTACTTTTATTAATATTTTATTCTTAATTTTTTTATTGTCATCAGGGTTATCACTGGGGGTCAGAGCATGCACAACAAATATTGCTTGCATACACCCCCCCTTATTTTCTTTCTATTTTATTTGAAAGGATAGAGATAAATTGACAGGGGAGAGGATAGAGGGAGGGAAGGAAGGAGGGAGAGAGAGAGGGAGAGAGAGAGAGACTTGCAGACCTACTTCACCATTCATGAAGCTTCCCCCCTGCAGGTGGGGAATGGGGTTTGAACCTGGGTCCTTGTGCAAGGTAATGTGTGTGCTCAAGCAGGTGTGCCATTGCCGGGCATGTGAGTTCTGTGCTCTAGCAGACTGAGATATCTCTCTGGTCCCTAAACAAACCTTTACTGGACTGTTAATCAGCCCCAGGACAGGCTTTGAGAGGAGACTGTGCACTTCCTGCCTAAAACTGACCTAGTAGCCTCAGGCTGTACCTGGAAGCTGAAACCTAACTCTCCCTGGGTTCCCATCTCCATGATGGAGGCACCTCTCACTACATTGGTTTTCCCTGGAACAACTATTTCTTTACATCATGGTGCTTTCACTCCTCTCCCTGGGATGCCTCCTCCTAGACCCCATAGCAATACCTGCACTTGTTAAAACCCACCTGAATGCATGTTCAAGAAATAGCCTTGAGAACCTCTGAAGTCAAGCCTTCCCTGTTTCTCTTACAGCCATTGTTTTTCCCCTGCTAGAACATGTACCATCTGTCTTCCACCTGAGGGGTGGGGTGAGGGAGAGTGGGCAGGCTGTTCCAGGGAGTGGAATTGGGGAGACAGAGCTGAGTACCTAGGACTAGCAGCCAGAAAGCAGAGCCAGCTCCTTGGAGAGCAGAAGTAAAGGCATAGCTGGGAAAATGAGTCTCAGATTATAACCAGGAGATGATTTGGGGGACTGGAGATTGATCATGAAAGGAGCTGGTTAGTATAGAGTGCAGTGACTGAAGTTTCCTGTAGCACAAGAGCTTGTTAAAATCACCTAAAAAGTGAATTGCAAGAGACCCCCTACAAATGAAGCAGGATTAGGATAGGATTGGCACAGGAACAAGTTCAGAACAGTCCAGAGGTGTCTGAGATGCTGGCTAGGAGCTCTATTGGAATCTGAAACTCATCTTTGGGGGCCCTTAAGGATGGCTGTCTTAAAGGACCAGGACTCCAGCAGGCCCCAAGGGTCATATCCAAAGGGTGACAACTGAGAGAATTAA
This sequence comes from Erinaceus europaeus, assembly GCF_950295315.1. Classification (NCBI taxonomy): domain Eukaryota; kingdom Metazoa; phylum Chordata; class Mammalia; order Eulipotyphla; family Erinaceidae; genus Erinaceus; species Erinaceus europaeus. Next base: position 65,544,288 of record NC_080174.1, on the reverse strand, counting down.
TAAGTGATACTGGAAACCAGAAACTCAAAACCCAGGTGGCCTGAAAAAAAAAAAAAAAAGACCTTCAGAAGCAAGGTGATCTTTTCAGGGACTTGGTAGGAACTGGGTGGGTTCTAAGAGCTTGTTTGGGCACTGAAAGGAGACTCAAAAGGTTGGTTCTTACTCTACCATGTACTCAGGCTATCCATTCCCAGCAGGAAAGGAGTCTCACTAGCAAAGCCAGACATTTGATGACTTCAGATTATCCTCTCTGGGCTTTTCACAGTGTTGGGTACATAACACACTCCCAGTAGAATTTTTCAGCAGTTGAATTTGGCCCCTGACTCTGCAATTGTGGTCTGGACTTGGCCTTCAGGCTCCACTTGACCACTGAAAGCCACCTTATCCTTGTAGTGGCCATTACCTGATTCACCTGCAGTAAATCTCCTCCTCGTTCCTATGAACAATCCTGCCTAACTTGAGGCTGGAGGGGTTAAGAGCCGGACTCAGCATTTGGAAGTCTGACCCCAAGCCTCCTTGGCTATGTTCAACTGCCATCACGTTTTTCACTCTCCAGGAGGTGAGATCTCATCCCAGAAGCCACCCAGCACCCCAGTTCTGTAGATGCAGTTTATTTCCAATGTATTCATCCAGCTGACATTTACTCCACATGTTCATTGATCATTTCTTATCCTTCTTAACTGAGCCATCAATATCTTTAACAGTCATTGGGCTGCCGGAACAGTTCACTTGGATAATGTGCTGCTTTGCCATGTGCCCGACCCAGGTTCAAGGCAGCACCCATCTCATTGAAGGAAGCTTCAGTGCTGTGGTCTCTTTCTCTCTCTCCCTCTCTGTCTCTGTCTAGAAGGAGGAGGAAGAGCAGAAGAAGAGGAAGAGGAGAGGAAGAGGAAGAGGAAGAGGAAGAAGAAGAAGAAGAAGAAGAGGAAAGTAAAGAAAAAACCCAGTCAATTAATTTCTCCACCTTGAGACTCTATTCACCTTCTAGGGCTCCTCACTGACCTGGGTTTCCTTTCTCCACATGACCTTTCTCTATTAATGACTCCCACTCATCTCTACAACTTCTTTCTTTTTTAATTTCTTTATTGGGGGATTAATGTTTTATCTCTACAACTTCTTAATGGTGCACTGATTCAGGTTCTGTCTTTGAACCTCCTCTCTTTGTCTATCCTCACTTCCCAAAGGATCTCCTCCACAGGCACAGTTTTAGATTGTATCAGCTAAAGGTATTGAAGTCTTCAGTCTGTTTCTTCATCTCAGACCTCTGCCCTGAATTCCAGACTAGTGTATCCACCTGCTTGCTCAACATTCTTACCTGGTTATCTATTAGGCATCTCACACTTTAAATAAACTCTTGATGACCGGTCCCCTCCAACAGATTACACTATCTTGATAGATGGCATCATGGTAGCATCTGGAACCTGGTGACTGAAAAAGCATTAAGATATGAGGCAGAACAAATTATTAAATAATCAGGAATATAAAGGCAAGAATATAGCAGATGAGATTGGGGGGTCTCCATTTTGGAGAAAGCTAATAGGTCTATTTTAGGTATATTCCAAGGGGCCCATGACTTTACTAGTTTTTGCCTGAGTCTGACAGCTAACATGCAGGTGGACCAAAGGTATTGTCTGGGGAGATGGTGTCAGAGTTGGAAAATAGACTAGAAAGCTGGATCAGGGAAGAAAGTAGCTCCCAAATATGGGAAAAATATATAAATACTGTTAAGTGTAAACCCCATCAATTTGATTTGGGGCCCATATTCTGCATAGGAGCTTATGTAACCTTTGCATCCCTGTAGGTATAAGCTCACATTCTGCGGTCACAGCTAGGAACATCTAGGCTGCTCTAATTTCAGGACCCATCTTGTTCTAGTGGTAGAGTATGTTGCCCAACCTCCCTCTGGAGAATGGAACAGTCCCTACCATTGTTGATCCACATATCTAGGTTTTGAGACTTTGTTAGCAAGTGCACCACCAGAAATGGAATTAAGGAGTCCTATGAGCTAGGAAAGGTCTCACCAGAGTAAGGAAGCTGGAGGGTTGACATTCCACACATGACATCTCTGGACACAGTCCGAAGTGAAGCATGCTGAGGTGGTTGTGATGCACTGATTAAGCTGAGATCAGCAGATGCAGTATCAATTAGTATGAATTGAGAGAAGCCTTCAGGAAAGTGAGCCCCACCCTAGAGGTTCCAGGACTGGGAGAAATATGGGTTATATAGAGAGTGGGGAAGTTTCCTGCTGTCTAAGGATTTTAGAAGGCAATAGACAGTTATTGTTATAACCAAATTACTTGGAAATTGGATTAACTTTTAAAATCCCATTGCTAGGATTCATTGTATCATACAAGACCTCACCATAATTTATGCTATTTACAAATAGCTGTATCTTATAAAGTGATGCCACTGTTCTCCCTGGTCTCAGATTGTCACTTTATTGAAGCAATGTTGATTTGCAGGATTGTTGTTATTCCAAGGGTACACTTCCACATTTTCTCAAGATAAACGTCAGTATACCTGACCCTCCACCACACCATCATCCTGTCCCCCTACAAGGAGTTAGATCATCAACCTCCCCTTCATGCTCCTTCCTCCCTACTTCTGGAAGCCTGACTCTCAGTCTAAGCATTTTTATGCCACATCTAACATCCCCGAGAAAGAACAGATCTATACAAATAAAAGGTTAAACACAAAGCAGAACTTGAACTGGAGTTGGTGTATTGCACCAAAGTAAAAGATTCTGGGGTGGGAACAAGGGTTCAGGTCTTGGAACATGATGGCAGAGAAGGACCTAGTTGGGGTTGAATTGTTATATGAAAAACTAAGAAATGTTATGTATATACAAACTACTGTATTTTACTGTGAACTATTAATCCCCCAATAAAGAATTAAAAAAAGAAAAAGAAAAGAAAAGACCAGACCTAAATCCAGTCTTTCAGCCAACATCTTGAGCCCAGATCCAGGAGTCCATGAGATCCCAAGGATATAGATACAGGCCATTGAGAGATTGGGAATTTCTTTTGTGCTTTTCACATCCTTTACTTTTTTGAAAAAATGTTTTATTTATTTATTGTTATTGGATAGAGACAGAAATTGAGAGGGGAGGGGAAGATAAAGAGGGAGACAGACAGAGACACATTCAGAACTACTTCACCACTTGTGAAGTTTTCCTCCTGCAGATGGAGACCAGGGATTTGAATCTGGGTCCTTGTGCTTCATAACTTGTACCCAATCAGGTACATCACTGCCCAGCCTCTTTCACTTCCTGTGGTCTTCACAGTGATCTTATGTGATGCAGGTCATTTTCCCATTCCTAAAAGTAGGAGGAAGGAGAGAGAGAACTCACCTAGCCGCAGCTACAGCTAGTCAGGATTTGAACCCAAGCCATCTGGCCCCAGTGTTTCTGCCTCTACCTTCATGATTCTCAAAAATTAAATCACCATTCTCTTTACTCTCCCAACAGCCCCCATCCTCACCCCTACCAAGGCACCGAAATGTAGAGATGAGGACTGTTATTCTCAAGGTCACAGAGTGACTCAGGGACAGGGCCTATAGGGGAGCTCCCAGTTTCTCCAGGCTCTGCTATCCCCAAGAAAACCCAGTGCCAGAAGGGCCTCACATCCCAAGACCAGACCGTCCTCCCCGACTAACTCTCAGTCTAGAGTACAGAGCCCTAAATAGAACAGGCGACACTGGCTCCCTTCTCAGGGAGGGGAAGCAGCTGTGGCAGTCGTGGCGGGTGGAGAGAAATTTCCCCTTTCTGTAGGTTGGATCAGTCACTCTCAGAATTGATGGCAACGGCTTCATCACGAAGATCTAATGCTTTAATTATGTTGTGACATGACCTGACACGGGGGTGGCATTTGATGGATTCTCTAGTGTCATCATCATGGCCCTGACATAGGAAAGTGGCAGAAGGCAGGGGGTGGGAGGAAAGGACGGGTTTCTGGTGAGAGATGTGTCCTCTTTGGGCCCCTCCACCTTTCTCTGCTGCTTGTCAGTGGGGACTCAGGAGAGGAAGGGGAGCAGTATCTGTGCAAGAGAGGGCTGGGGTGGGCTGGGTCCTGGGAAGGTCCGTGTGTGTGTGTGTGTGTGTGTGTGTGTGTGTGTGTGTGTGTGTATGTCCGCATAGACACACAGGGCCATGTCTGAGCAGGGGAGAGGGGCAGGACCTGTGTTACAGAAACAGTAGCTCAGTTACTTTCTGACCTGCGAAGAAGGTCTTGGAGGTAAAAGTGGGGGCACTGGGTGGGTCCACAGGTCCTGGGGCTGTCATGAGGCAGAAGAAGCAGATGCAATAGTGGGGATCTTTGGAGAGTAGGGCTTATTTCAGCACAGTGACAGGCCAGTGACAATCAGCAGCCTCTCCAGGATACATGCTGCCAGGATTGACACACAGGGATTCCTTTCTCTGGTGGATGCTCTATGACCATGACCTTGGGCAGCAGTCTGTTTGCCTGTGAGTGAGTTGGTCTCTTTCTCTCTTTCTCTCTCTCCTTTCTCTCTCTCTTTCAGCTCATGATACTTTCCAGAGCTTTGTAACATCTTTGTGGTAAGGTAAAGAGCAAGATAGTCCCATCAGTCCTTATAAACTTGTTGCCTGGATGCTGGAAGCTGCAGCCCTTCCTCTGCTCTCTGCATCCTGTCCCTATGGCAAGCTCTTCCTTCCTAAGCTGAACAGGCTCTAAGGAGGCCCATATTTGGTCAACCAGAGAGTGGAGGCTTTTAAGGGAGAGGGATAGCTTTCTGTTTTAATACCCACTCCTCACCCTAATAGAGTCAGGTGCTGTGCTGGTCCTTTATCTTGTGGAATTCTCAAAACCACTTGTGGCAAGGGTGCATACCTTATAGTGGAGGACAGTGACAGGCAGAGAAACAAAGCTACCTGCCCCAAGCCACACAGAGAGGAAGGTCTGGATGAACTGGGCTTAGCAAGTGATTATTAGGTGACTCCTGCATGCAAGATTCTACAAGGGAAACCCCAGTTCCAGACTGTGCAGTGCATACCCACAGCTCTCTTACTCTGGTTTGAACATCACTGCTCTTCCCACTGCTCCCAGGCCGTTTTTGTTGGTCATCCAGGGTCAATATACCAGGTGAACAGTACCACAGAACAGTACCACAGGTCTCTGGAGACTAGGCTTGACTCTGGTTGGTCTCAGGGTCCAGGCCTGGTCCTAGGTGAAAGCGGAGTCTGAGAAATATGCGATTGGTGGCCCTGGAGGTAGTGTGGTGTATAGTGTGCTGATCTTGGATGCATTTATGATCCTGGATTCAACCCCTGGCATAGAGTGATGCTCTGATTTTCTCCCTCACTCATAAACAATAAATAAATCTCAAAAGAGAAAAAATGAGACTGAACCCTTCAAGGTCTGTTCAGTGCTATCCTTCTCATTTTATTTTCCCTCCACTCACCTCTGTGGTGCAGATGGAGAAACTGAGGCCAGGAGAGGGAAGAGACAGGCCAGGCATCACTCAGCATGTTAGCACAGGGACCAGGGTTATGACTGTGGGTCCCTGACTCCTGGGCCAAGGTTGAGTGAGTCTGTGCTTAGGGCAGTGCTGCAGGAGCTGTCACAAAGGGTTCTGGGGAGACTTGAGCTTCATTTGAAAGATAAGTTCAAGACTGCAGGGTTGAAATTCCTCAAACAGACCAATTGTTGCAACCACTAAATTAGAATTCCTGGAGTGAGATGTGAGGGTGGGGAGGGGAAAGCAAGGAAGGAAAGAAGGAAGGAAGGAAGGAAGGAAGGAAGGAAGGAAGGAAGGAAGGAAGGAAAGAGAGAGAGAAATGCAGATCAGGTGGGGAGGTGACTCAGTGGTTCATGAGCACAGGGCTTGCCTATATGAGACTTTGAGCTTGATTCTTGCACATTTGCCGGAGTAATGCTCTAGTTCTCTCTCTCATGAAATAAATCCTAAAAATAAATAAATAAAAATAAAAAGGAACAAGAAAGGCAGGGCAAAAGGCAAATTCCGAAAGCCTGGGAGGATTTTCACAGCTTGTGGAAAGCTCTGCAAATCCCTGTGCAGCCTTAACCTCCCAGCCTCAGTCTCTATGAAAGCTGTGGAAGGCCTGACTGACTATGACTGGGATTGGCTGCAGTCTGGGTGGTGCCTCAGACACTCAGGAACTCTGGCTGGGCTGCATGGCTGGGTGCTCAGAAACGAAAAGCACAGAGGAAGTCCCAGCCCAGGGTGCTAGGGGTGAGTGTTTGGACATGCATACAAGCTGGGGTACAAAATTGCTGCCTTGAGCCTGCAGTTCTGGCTTGGGGGCAGGACTTTTCAGTAGCTCTGTGAGTGTGGGTACGAGTGGAGCCTACACTGCCTGCTGGGTAACTCCTGCCTGGGGTATAACTGTAGCTGGAGATTTCTGGCTGTTACTAGGTGTAGCCATAGCTGGCAAAGTGGGAGTAGATGTCTGTTCCAGACTGACTGTTCCATGGGTGTAGCTCTGTGGGTCAGCCTGGGTGTGTATTTGGACATGCATGTATTTTAATGACTGTAGCTGCAGGCACGCATTTGGGCCCTAACAAAGCTACCTTTGCATGGAATCATGTATCCTTATTTGAGGATGTGGGGGTCATCTCGACCCTATTGTCTGAGACTTTGGGTTACTGGGGTTCTGTAGCAGGTGGTCCCCCATCATGAGAGGGCACTGTGCATCCTCTAAAACCATTGTGCACAGCTGGTGTCTGGTGTGAGGGCAGGCAGGCTGGGAACTGGCACTAAGATCCCTCGGGCTGGTCTAGATTCCTCTCCCTCTGTGCCCAGGGTTTCTGATGGACCTTGAGAGCTTGTTTGGAGGTTCTAGTAGAGGAGCACAGCTATTCATATACTCTCAACTGAAGACGAGTTCGTCTCTATTTGGGGAAAGCCATTCTCTTTGACCGAGCACTCAGCTTCAGGAGAGACTCACATGGAGAGGGAGGAAGGGGACACCTGCCTAGCCAGCCACATCAGCCAAATCAACCCTGGTGATGAGTAGGGTGACAGATGTCACAGCCAGATCACCCTCACATCAGGTTTCTGATAGAGTCTGTGCCCAGGAGAGAGAATGAATATCGTCAAAGTCCTCTGCTCCAAGTCTCATGGAGGGATCCACAGAGACTCATGGGAGTGGTCTCTTTCAATGATCTCAGTTGACAAATGAAGAAGCTGTGATTTGGGCAGAAAGTAACTTGGCCCGTTTTATTCTCTTTTTCCCCCCAAATATTTTAATTTTACTTATTAATTAATGCTAGAGGGTAAGCACATGTGAGAGAAACAGAGAGAGAACTGGAATATCCCTCTGGTGTATGTGATGCCAGGGATAGAACCCAGGACTCCATGTGTTCAAGTTCAGCACTAGCCCCAGTGCACCATCTCTGGGGCTAAAGTCCACTTTCATTCGGTCTCAGATTATATTCTTTTTTTAAAAAAATTTTATTTATTTATTCCCTTTTGTTGCCCTTGTTGTTTTTCATTGTAGTTATTTCTATTGTTGTTATTGATGTCATCGTTGTTGGATAGGACAGAGAGAAATGGACAGAGGAAGGGAAGACAGAGAGGGGGAGAGAAAGACAGACACCTGCAGACCTGCTTCATCGCCTGTGAAGCGACTTCCCTGCAGGTGGGGAGCCGGGGGCTTGAACCAGGATCGTTACGCCGGTTCTCCGGTTCTTGCGCTTTGCGCCACCTGCGCTTAACCCACTGCGCTACCGCCAGACTCCCCTCAGATTATATTCTAACCCTGAGAAAATGCTGATGATGGCAAACGTGTAACCACACTTTGCAGTTTCCAATACAGGCCTCAATGTGCCCATTTGACAGTCCTCATTGAAGCTGCCTGGTCTGGAACTTTGGTCCTGACTCTACCACTTAACTGCTGTATGACTTTGGGTCACTTGTGTCCTTCCCTGGGTTTCTTATGTGTAAACAGAGAATTGGTGTGCTCAAGCCCCCTGTTCCAGCATGTACCCTCTAGCTCCAAGAGGTTGGAGGACTGAACAATCTGGCGGGGGGGGGGGGCATAGAGAGGGGGGGCTTGTGCCTCTGCTGGGTGATCACTGCTTGGAGCTTAATTATATCTGGAGGTTAAGCACAACCCAGTAGTGAGCACTAGTGAATCTGGAGTTCCAAATGAGTCAGTGGCAGAGCCTAGATGAGAAGAAGGCCAGATCTCCTGATCCTTCACCAGTACCCTCTCCCTGCCCCAGCAAAAATCCCTCACCCTCTCTCTACCAAAAGGTGTCATTGATTCAAGCCTATAATCTTCCCTGAATCTGTCTTGCCATTTCCTGAAGTCACATGTCCCGCTCCATGTCCATGCCAGGTAGGTGCAATAACAGAGACCATCCTCTCCATTCCCTTATTTAGTCCTTGTCAGAGCCCCCATTTTACAGATTAAGGAACAGAGGCCCAGTGGAGTGCAGAAATAACAACAATTACTATTTCCTAGCCCTCTTTGACTGGGTGCAAGACAGAGTACTTAGTAAATGGGAGGGGGAAAATAACTGGTTCTCAAAGATATCCCCCCCTCAATAGTGCCAAGAACTGCACGGGATCTGCCAGCCTGATTTAGACAGCAATTTGCATACAATTTACCCAGAAAGCTGCACTGTGAAAAATATAATTACTTTTTTAATATTCTTGCTCTGATGTGAATGCTTACAGCCCGGTAATGAATTACTTGCTTAATGAAGATAAACCTGAATTGGAGATGCACTTCAGAGAACTGCTGGGGCAGCTGACTTGATGCCATCATTTGCAACTGTTAATCTCTGAAATTGATGCCCTTGTTGGTAGGATCATAAATCGAGGGGGAAATCTATGAGCATTTGTGCCTCCAGCAACTCACACTGTGGCTGGTGGAATCACCTGACTTCTCTGTGTTGTGTCTCAGTTTCCTCATCTATAACAAGGGTATGGGTGGTGCTGGTGGTGAGAAAGAATTCAAGAGATGTTGGTGGGTCTAGAATGGATCTTTAGCCAAGAAAGACTAAGCCTCTGTAATGGGTCAGGTGAGAACTAGATGGGAGGCCTTATTTACTCAAAGATATGCATGGACTGAGGGGTTTCTGGACTAGAGCCAATAAATGCTGCACCTGCATTTCTTCTCCTAAATGACCTTAAAGCCACCTCCTGACAGCTGTTGATTAAAGAGCAAAGCAAGCTAGAGTCAGACCCTGGCAGGAGAATTCTAGGCAGGTGGGTAGGTGTGGCATCTATACCTGATGCTGGTCACCTTAGGAGATCAGTCAAGCCAAGGCCAAGATTCTTTCAAGTCCATTGTCAAATTTTCTCAGAACATACACACCTAAACAATGCTGGGAGATCCAGGGAAACAAATTAACAACTTAATAAGTATGTATTTATCACCTTCTTACTTATTTAAAGATTTATTTATGAGAGAGAAAGGAGAGACAGAGAGAGGGAGAGGAAGAGAGAGAGGGAGAGGGAGAGGGAGAGGGAGAGGGAGAGGGAGAGGGGGAGAGAGAGAGAGAGAGAGAGAGAGAGAGAGAACCAGAACACAATTCTGGCATATTCAATGCCAGGGACTTCATGCATGCAAGTCAGGCCCTCTGCCTCCTGTGCAACCTCCCAGACCACGTATTTGTCACTTTCTATGACAAGGTGTTATAGGCTCCTGGAACACTGTTGTGAATAAGATTAACAAGTCATTGCAACAAATACCTAAAATTCTAAAAAGGTGTGACACTTGTCTGAGAAATTGCATGAATTAATTGATAATAAAGCTAATGCCAGATAGTAGTGCGTTTATGTAATTGTTAAATGGATGATAGCATGGAGGGCAGTTGAGGAGATTATTTTGACCTGTTGGTCAAAAAGATCTCCTCCCTAATGAGCTGACACTCAGACTGAAATTTAAGTGGCATGAAGGAATCATGCCTGTGATGATCAGGAAGATGGTTGCAGGTAAGAACTGAAAGGCAGGAAGGAACTGGATCATAAAAGATCATAGGTTAGCAAAGGCTCTTTGGCTTTTATTCTTAGTGTGAGGAGAAGCCATTGGAGGTTTTCACAAGAGTGGTAAGACTGACATTTTGAAAGATCATTCTTTAAGACAAAGAAGACAATTTGAATAGCTTTATTTTTATTAAAGAAAACAAATTTTTAATGTAAAAATCTTCCACCCAGACGGTTTTACTTGTAAATGCTGTCAAATATTTGAGGAATAAACCATGCAAACCCTATACAACTTTTTTTTTTTTGAGAAAGTCAAAGATATGTATCCCAAGTCATTGTACAAGCCCAGAATAATCACACTTCTGATTATTTCTACATAACAATACCAAAGGGTAGTGGCTTAAAACAATAATACATGATGATAACGTCTCATGGTTTTAGGGTCAGGAGTCTGGAAAGGCTTCCGTGGTGTTAGCTTATCTATACACTCCAACTTCATGTCTTTTGACATGATTCAGATGTCTGGAGGCCATAATAATTGGAAGCTGGCTAGACATCTTTCCTCCACATGGTTCTCTTAGGTTCCCATACTGAATAGTGACCTGAGGGTAGTTGATTTCCTATGTACAAGCTTGGGGCTCTAAGTGTGACCATTCCAAGGCTTGGGAGGTAGCTGCAAAGCTTCTTGTGACCTAGCTCTAGAAAGGCACCTCTATTGATCATGCAGGTTAGCAAAGCAAGGCAACCCCGATTCAGAAAGAAGAGAATTAGATTCTACATCTCAATGGAAAAATAGCAAATAATCTGCGGTGTCCTTTAATCTAGCATATCTCTCATGGTAACCCCTGCAAAGACCTTTCAAGAAAAGAAAATGACAGCTCAATATCTCCCATGAACAAAGACGCAGAAATTCTTAACAAAACATTATCAAATGACATCCAGAAATATATAACAAGGAAGACACATTACTACTAAATTGAGTTTATTTTAGGAATGCAAAGTTCAATATTTAAACTACCTAATCTATTTCATTCACCATGTTACCAGAATAAAGGCAAAAAGCTATATAATGATCTCAATTGATGCAGAAAACTTTTTTTCCTTGCACATGCACAATTTCACTGCTACTGAACAAACTTCCTTTCATTCAGATACACACACACATATGGGGGGGGGGGTAAATACGAAAAAGGGAGAGAGACACCATAGTACCAGGGCTTCCCCACTGCCTTGTTATTCCCATGTAGTGCCAGGACTTGAACCTGGACCACATGCATAGCATGGTAGGTACACTGCCTGGTGAACTACATTTTTGGTCTAACAAAGAACCACTGATGAAATCCAACATCCATTCATGACTTAAAAAAAAAAAACTAAGCAAGCAAGCATACTTTAAGCAAACTAGAAATAGAAAGGAACTTTCTCACCCTGAAAAAGAACATCTGTGACAAAACTACAGCTAATATTGTATTTAATGATGAAGGAAGGGATGCTTTTGTCCTCCTTAGAAATGGGGCAACTTTGACTAGCTTGTAACACTTCTAGTCATTATTGTACAGGAAATCCTGACCAGTTTGATAAGGCAAGAAAAGGGAATAAAAGATATAGAGACTAGAAAAGAAAAAATAAAACTAATCTTATTTGCAGGTAGCATAATTGTTTATGTAAAATAAATCCCAAGGGAGCCTCAAAAAAGATCCAGAACTAACAAACGAATTTGAAAGGTATTAAATCAATTAGCAGGGTACAGGTGGTGGCACATATAGTTAAGCTCACATGTTACAATGTGCAAGGACTTGGGTTCAAGCCCCTGGTCCCTACCTGCAGAGGGAATGCTTTGCAAGTGGTGAAACAGTGTGCAGGTGTCTCTCTTACTCTCCCTCTCTATTACCCCTTCCCTTTCAATTTCTAGCTGTCTCTAGCCAATAAATAAGTGAAGATAATAAAATTAAAAATGAAAAAAAAATAGCATAAATCAGTTGTGTGTCTATATATTAGTTCTAAATAATTGGGAAAGTGAGACTTAAATATTTAAAATAGCACGAAAACATACATAGAATTTAGAAATAGACTTAAGAAAAAGTATTCAAGATTCTTATACTGAAGACTATAAACTAATATAGAAATAAAGAAGTCCTAAGTAGGGGCCAGGTCGTGGCACACCTGGTTGAACTCACATATTACAATGTGCAAGGACCTGAGTTCAAGCCCCTGGGCCCACCTGCAGGGGGAAAGCTTTGCGAGTGATGAAGAGGTGCTGTGGGTATCTCTCTGTCCCTTTCCCTATCTCTTCCTTCCCTCTCTGTTTCTAACTGTCTCTATCAAATAAATAAAGATAGTAGACATTAAACAAAATAAAAGAAAGATAAAGAATTCCTAAGTAAACAGGCTGGTAGACTATGTTTATGGATTGGAAAACTGGGTATCATTGAGATGCCTGATGTGCCTAAGTTGACTTGTAGGTTCAAAGCGATCTCAATCAAAATCCCAGGAAAATTTTCTAACTGTTAAAATAACCAGTTCACTCTAAAATTTATGAGAACATGGAAAAGAATTAGAATAGCCATGCCAATTTTGAAATAGAACCAGTTGAAGGACTTAAACATTAAGTGATCTATGCATTACCACCCAGCCCATAAAGATAGACCTTAAAAGTAATCTTTTAAAGGAATAAAAGTAGGCTTAGAGAGATGAGGTAGGGTGTTATTGGCTATGAGAAATGATAGGAATTCAGATTCCAGTGCTAGTAATAGAGGCTGAGAGAAATGGAGGGGTTGGGTTACAATTTGGAGTTAGCACTAATGATGTTTGTTCATGAGTGTAGGTAATTATTGAGGGAAACAGAAAAATCACATGTAATTTTGACTTGAGCAACTTAGTAATAAAAGCATAGCTTGTTGGTAAAAGGAACATCAGTGAAGAAGTAGGTTAGGATGCGAGAATCAAATATCCATTTTCTTTGTATTAAGTCAGAGAGACCCATGAGACTGGTACAATGGGTGCCAAGCAGGCTGCTGATAGGCAGATTTGCAGTTCTGGGGAAAGGTCAAGACTGGAGATATATGCCTGGAGACATCATGTGGCTGATATAGAAAGCCGTGGCACTGAGATTACCTAGTGAAGAAGTGTAGAGAAAAGGAAGAAGAGGGACAACATATGTTCCTTGGAGCACTCCTACTTTCAGCGAGTAAAAAAGCAATAGAGCCTATCTCTGAACCTATGAAAAAGAAGTGGTAGGGACATCAAGAGAATGAAGTCTAGGGAAATCATGGGGACCAAGGTGGGGGAGACCAGGGAGGAGACTACACACATTGCCCAGTGTCTTCCATATGGCAGGCACTGTCATAGGAGCTCTTTGTGCACAGGCTCAAGACATCATTGTGAAGTAGGTACTGCTCTTCCTGAATTTGCAGTCAGACCTGTTTTTGTAGTTCTTTCCCCCACTTCATGCTGTGAATATCTGAGGGTGCCTCCAGAGGGGGTGCAGGGCCAGGGAAGACATTTTTTTTCTCTCATTGGCTGTGCAATGTTCACTGTATGAGGGTGAAATGAGATCTGTGCTAAGCATGTGGTAGTGATCAAACTCACAGACGTCCATAAATGATAACGACTGTGGTTCTAGGTACAGGGTACAGTTGAGCCCTGCGCTGGGTGTCTAGCTCCGGGGGAAGTGTGAAAGGTCAGGCAGGACTCTGGAAGGAGATGAAGATTCCAAGCACCCATGAGTGAGAAGAGAAAAGGTAGGATAGCACAGTGACTTCTACCTAAAGCTAAATGCCTTCAAAGTAAGAGATTATCTTTCATCCAGAGGTTATGTCCTTCCTACTTTGTTTGTATTAAAGTTCTTATTTAGTGGAATAATGGTGGTTAGAGAATGGCAGTTATATTTTAATTATCTTTTCTAACAAAAAACAAAACTTTGTTAACTATCTGCCATTGCAAAATGTTTTCTTTTTCTCACCAGGATTAATGTTGGGGCTTGGTGTACATATCCACTATTCCCTATGGCCATTTTTTTTTTGGTCTTTCTCTTTCATAGAGGGTGAGAAACAGGAAGAGACAGAGAAACAGAGGATGGGGGACAGAGACAGAGGGGAAAAACATTTGCAGCACTGTTGTAGCACTTGAGAACCTTTCCTCCTGCAGGTGGGGACAAGAGACTTGAACCCGGGTCCTTGAGCACAGTAACTTGTGTGTGCTCTCTATGTGATGAACCACCACATATTCCCCTCCAACCCCGCCTCCACCCCCCATTTCACTGAAGTTTCTAACTGGATCATGAAATTCAAATATCTGACAACCTGAAGCTGGAGGAAGAGAGACATTCTAGGCAGAGGGAACTGTCAGTGCAAAGCCGCAGGCGCAGGGAGAAGCATGGTATGCCCTGGAACAGTGAGTATATTGCAACGGCAGCTGGAGAGAGGAGGGTGCGGCTTCTAGTAAGTCTGAAGAAGAAACCAGGAGGCCATGTCCTGGGGTGAAGATGGCCACCTTGCAGAAGCCCCTATTCTTAATCTTGAGCACTGGGAACATTCTGTTGTAAGATTCCTCTCTGGTACAACCCATGACTGGTATGTGTGGATGGGGGTATACACTGATGTGCGTGTACACACACACACACACACACACACACACACACACACACAAACTTAGTGAAGAAAGAAAACCAGGAATAGGGCAACATTAAAGATTGGAGGGTGGGGGTCAGGCAGTAGCACAGCAGGTTAAGCGCACATGGCACAAAGCTCAAGGATCAGGGGAAGGATCCCAGTTTCCCACTTGCAGGGGAGTCACTTCAAAAGTGGTGAAGCAGGTCTGCAGGTGTCTCTCTTTCTCTTCCCTTCTCTGTCTTCCTTTCCTCTCACCATTTCTCTCTGTCCTCTCCAATAACAAAGACATAAATAACAACAAAAATAATAACCTCAACAACAATAAAAAAAGGGCAACAAAAGGGGGGTAAGTGTAAAAAAAAAAGATTGAAGGGTATCGAACTGGGGAGCTGCACAGCAGCTACATCAACAGACTTTCAAGCATGAGGTTCTGAGTTAGATCTCCAACATCACCTAAGCCAGGATGATTCTCTCATTATCTTTCTCTCTTTCCTTCTCCTTAATACACAAATAAATAAACCTTTTTTAAAAATATTTTATTTCTTTATTAATGAGAAAGATAAGAGAGAGAAAGAAACAGCCATCACTCTGGTACATGTGCTGCCAGAGATTGAACTCAGGACCTCACGCTTGAGAGTCCAATGCTTTATCCACTGTGCCATCTCCCTGACCACAGTAAACCTTTTTTTTTAATGTTTGGAAGGGTTGGTATAATACATCCTGAAAAGGCAAATGGGGGGGGGGGAGAAGAAGGAGGAGGAGAAGGATATGGAGAAGAAGTAAAGAGGAAGAGGAGAAGTGAGGAGGAAGAGGAGGAGGAGGAGGAGGAGGAGAAAAGGCTATGGGAGGAAAAGAAAGGAGAACCTCAGGACTCTGGTGCAGGGAGCACTGCCCGCATGTCTGGACAGTGTGCATGTGTGTGCACATTTGCTTTCTAAGCAGCTTGGGTCTGGTTTTGGGGTACTGGAGCAGGCAGGTGGTACATCTCTGGGCTTTGATTTGGGTATTTTCCCAGTGAATCATGCATGCTTTCTGACCTGATGCTGCTGCAAGCATGGCATGGCTGAGTGTAAATGTGGGTGTGTGTGGGCATGGGTGGCTGGTGTCTGTAGTGTGAGTCTGCACATCTTCTGTGTGTGGCTCTGTGCCAAGCATGCCTGTTTGTAGGTGGTGAAGGGGTCTTGATGGCACTGAGTGGATCACAATTTTTCTTTATTTGCATATGTTGTGTGCCTGTCCCAGGCTTGTCACTCACTGTTCCCGAGGAACTGGTCTTGAGTGCAACATTGGAGGTCTCTGATGCCCTCCCCTGACACTCTTCAGACCCTTGCCAACTTGGAGCACTTCAAACTTAAGAGTCCTGTTCTGACCCGAGGTGGAAAGGCCTTGTGGACCAAGGGTGACTTTCAGGTGCCTCTCTGTACTTTCTCTGTGCTCCCCAGCATCTTTTACAGGCTCTGTACTTCCCACCCACCAGGCAGCAGGCAGAGGTCAGCCTGGCCCCGCCCTCTTAAAGCCATACTCCGCCCCTTCCTGCCAACCTTGGTTTTTGCACTTGCCCAGATTCAGGCTTCTGTCACCAGGCTGGGTCAGTAGGAGCAAACTTGTTTCCAATCCTTGTCCTAGACCCACACCCAGGATCCTGACCTAGTAGCTCAGCAGATTAGGGGGAAAGGCTTTGGGTAGGGAGTCTGGAAAGTCCTGCAGTGCATAGGGTGTTGGATTCTCAAGCTTGAGGTCCTGGTTTGATCCATGGTGTCACATATGCCAAGGTGTTGCTCTGGTTCTTTCTCCTCACCCCATGAGTAAATTTCAAAAGGAAGTAAGGGAGGGAGAGGCTGATAGAAGGGTATATGGGTGTGATGAGGGTGTGTGTGTCTATATAAGTTGGAGAAGTGAGTGGTGTGTCCCTGACTATGAAGTGTGTGGGTGTGAGGAGCCCTGAAAGTGACAAGGATTGAGTGTGCAAGGCAGCTGTAGGGGAGCATGTGTGGGGGCGGGGAGTGAGACAAGTTCCATTTATCAAATGCTCACCATGAACCAGGCAGGATGTGAAGTGCTTTACTTGGATTATCTCATTTAATAAGTGTGACAGCGTGTGAAAGGGTTCCAGGGGGGTGGAGAAGGGAGGGTGGTCCAGAGGCTGCTGCCTGGAAGCCACCCTGCACCCCCAACAGAACATACCTCACCCCCACCCAACAGCACCCCCTCAGGTGGGGCTGAAGCAACCTGAGGTTGGGAAGGAAATTTATTTTACTTTATTTTATTTAATTTAAATTTTTACTGGCACCAGGGTTATCACTGAGGCTTGGTGCCTACACAGCTAACCTACTGCTCTTGGCAGCCAGATTTTGGGGTTTGTTTTCTATTTCTTTTCCCTCTCCTCCTCCTTCCCCTTCTCCTTTTCCTTTCTCCTCCTCTTCTTCCTCTTCCTCCTTCTTTTATAAAGACAGAAATTGAGGGGGAAGGGAGATATAGAGAAGGAAAGAGAAAGAGAGGCACTTGCAGCTCTGCTTCACTGCTCGAGAATTTCCTTGCCTGCCAGTTCAGGAACAGAGGGCTTGAATCAGGATGCTTACACATGTATTGTGTGCTCTGTCTGGTGCACCACTGAAAACTCTTATCCTACTACATAGAGACCAACTGGCAAGAAGAAAAGGTCAGTTCCTGGGATCCCCAACTCACCTCACTGTCTTGCCCTCAGTCCTGGAAACGGGGTGATGCACTGTGCCCTCATAGGATGGAGGCCCTGCATTCAGTTCTGTTGAGAGAGAAGGAAAAATAGCCCTCCAACCTATGAGGGCACAGTGCATCATAGGTATATACCTAGAGAGGTGAATGGATGGATATATATATATATATCATAGAATATATCCTCACAGAAATTGGTACATGACTGTTGATCATTATTGATAGACAAAAAATAAAGCAATCCAAATGTTTATTAACTGATGAGTGGCTGAACAGGTTGTCTGTGTATACAATGGCATAATATTCAACAATAAAATCAATGAAGTGCTGTTCATTCTACAACATAGATGAAACTTAAAAGCATTATGTTAAGCCAATGCAGTCAGTTATGAAGAATCACTTATTAAATGGTTCCTTCCATATGAACTGCCCAGAATGGGCAAATCTTCATAAGGAGTCATTGGATTACTGGTTGTCTAGAGATAAGAGAAGTGGTAGGAAATGGGAGTGACTGTAAGAGGTATGGACTTTCTTTTTGAGCAGAGATGTGCATCTTATAAAATAGATTGTGCTAATGGTTGATAAGGCTGTCAGTTAAGTCAAAGTTGATGAATTTTATACTTTAAGTGAGCATAATGTGTGGTATGCAGATTGTATCTCAAAAGACACATTATATAAAAAGTAGAACCCCAGAACTGCTACGATTGGGAAAAAAATTATATTTACAAATCTGATAAATTTAAATATTATTTGTGCATAAATAGCTATTGACAGTATTTGACTTTATGGTGCTATTGTTATATTTCCACCACTCTAGCAGTGTGAAAATTCAAGGTAGGTGCTATTAGCTCAGTTTTATACATGAAGGAACTGAAGCGTGGGCAATCAAAGATCACATAATTAATAATATCCAACCTGCAACTAAAATTAGGCCCATCAGACTCCAAAGTTCGTGCTCTGTTGCATCTTATTCATTTAGTAATTTTCAGTCATTTGATCTTATATTTAAAAAGCAGTTTTGATTGCATTGCTCTTTTCTTTTATCCATCCGTCTTATATTTCTTTGATTTATGCTGATGCTTGTTTCTTTTGTCCTGCTGATTTGAGTTTAATTTACTTTTCTGTTTTTAGGTCTTCAGGTAGAAGTTGATGACATTGATTTGAGTCCTCCCTTCTTGTCTAGTTATAAGAATGTATCCAGGAAAATCTACCCTAATACTTTCGGGTCATTCTGAAAATTTTAATATACGTTGCATTTTTATCTTCACTTAGTTCAGAATGCTCTCTAGTATCCTTTTCGATTTCTGCTTTGACTCATGGGCAAATTTAGAAGTATTTTATTTAGTTCCTAAATAGTTAGGGGTTGTCGAGACAAATTTTGTTATTTATTTTTAATTTGATTCCATTGTGACTTGAGAACATACTTGGACTAATTTTAGATTTATTAGCATTTGTTTTACAGTCAGAATATGACCCATCTTGTTAAATTTTTATGTTCACTTAATTTTTATTGAAATATATTTAGCATATAACGTTGTATAAATTTAAGGGGTACAACATGTTAATTGATACATTTGTATGTTGTAGTACAATTGCCACTGCAGTGATAATTAACACCTCTACCATGTTACATAATTATTTCTTTTTGTGGTTGGAATAATTAAATTCTAGTCTCCTAGCTGTTTGATGATTATAATGCAATACTGTTTCTTTGATTCACTATACTGTGCATGAGATCTCTAGGGCTTGCCTATTATTACCTATAAGTTTATATACATAACAGCATCACTAAAAATTGTGTACTGTATTGTTAGATAAATTGGTATTTTAGGTTGACTTGGTTGATTATGTGGTTCAAGTCTACTATGTCCTTGCTAATTTTCTGACTAATTTGGAAAGGAATATTGAAAGACATCCAGTTGCTCAGAAGTGGCTCGTGGGTAAAACATTAAACCCTCAAAGTATGGTATCTCCTCCTGGTATCTCATATACTAAAGTGATGCTCTGGTTCTTTCTCCCTCACTCTATTTTCTCTTTCTCCTTTTTCTCTTATAATGGATAAATAAAGCATAAACCTTTATAGAATAGAAAAAGAAATATTCCCAATGAATAACTAGGGTTGTGAATTTTCCCATTTATCCTTGCAATTCTATCAGTCTCTGATAGTATTTAAATCAGCCTAAATGCTCATCATCAGATGACTGGCTAAAGAAATTACAGGACATATATATTCCATGGAATATTACTTTGCAATCAAAAAAGATAGTATTACACAAGTAGAATCTGAACTGGAATTGGTGTATCACACCAAAGTAAAAGACTCTGGGGTGGGTGGGTGGAGAGAATACAGGTCCAAGAAGGATGACAGAGGACCTGGTGGGGGTTGTATTGTTATATGGGAAACTGAGGAATGTTATGCATGTACAAACTATTGTATTTACTGTTGAATGTAAAACATTAATTCCCCAATAAAGAAATAAAAAAGAGGGGGCAAGGTGGTAGTGCAGTGGGTTAAGCGCACATTGTGAAAAGCTCAAGGACAGGCATAAGGATCCCAGTTTGAGTCCCCCGCTCCCCACCTGCAGGGGAGTGACTTCACAGGTGGTGAAGCAGGTCTGTAGGTGTCTATCTTACTCTCCCCCCTCTGTCTTACCCTCCTCCATTTCTGTCTGTCCTATCCAACAATGACGATTTCAATAACAACAATAATAACTACAACAACAATAAAAAAAAACAAGGGCAACAAAAGGGAAAATAAATAATAAAAAAGTAAAAATAAATAAATAAAACAAATAAATAATTTTTAAATAAAAAAAAAAGAATTGTGTCCTTTGGGACAAAATGGATGAAACTGGAGGCAATTGTGCAAGGTGAAATAAGTAAAAAGATGAAAAACAACTACCAGAAGGTTTCACTCATATGTGGAACCTAGATATCCAATTTATATAACTTGCCCCCCCCCAAGCATACACACACAAATCCAAAGAAAACAGAAGCAAGCAAACTGTTTGTAAGGCATATGAGAACTATGGTGGTTAGATTTATATTTAAAGCCAGCTTCTTGCAGGCAACACATAATTGAATCTTACTTTTGACAAATAAAATTATGATCTTGAATTTTTCTTAGTTTTTATTAATTTTTATTTATAAAATGGAACTATTGACAAGACTATAGGATAAGAGGGGTACTTTTACACACAATGCCCACCCCCAGAACTTTATATCCAATCCCCTCCCTTAATACCTCGCTATTCTTTAACCCTCAGGGAGTATGGACCCAGGATCCTTATGGGGTGCAGTGGAGGTCTGGCTTCTCTAATTGCTTCTCCGCTGAACATGGGCCTTGACAGGTCCATCCACACTCCCAGCCCATCTCTCTCTCTTTAATGAGGCAAGTATCTGGGGAAGCTGGGCTCCAGGACATATTGGTGGGGTCGTCTGCCCAGGGAAGTCAGGTTGACATGGTGGAAGCATCTGGAACCTGGTGGCTGAAAAAGAGTTAAGATATAAAGCAGAAAAAATTGTTGACTAATCATGAACCTAAAGGCAAGAATATTGCAGATGAGGATTTGGGGTCTCTGCTTTGGAAAAAACGAGTAGGTCTATTTTAGGTATATTCCAAGGAGCCCATGACTTTACTAGTTTTTTCCTGAGCCTGACAGATAATGTGCTGGTGGACCCAGGAATCTTGACTTTTTAATTGTGGGTTTCAGATTAGTTAAATTTAATGTAGCTATCGATATGATTGGTGTTTTTTGTTGTATGTTTTTGAGTGGTTTTGTTTGTTTTGCTATTGTTACAGGGGTCTTCACTGGTCCAGGTTGATTATTTTCTAGATAAGGGCCAGGTGGTGACGCTCCTGGTTGAGTGCACATGTTACAATGCTCAAGGACCCAGGTTCAAGCCCCCAGTCCCCACCTGCAGGGGGGAAGCTTTGCAAGTGGTGAAGCAGGGCTGCAGGTGTCTCTCTGCCTCTTTCCCACTCTGTCTCCCCTCTCCTTTTGACTTAGGCTGTCTCTAGCCAATAAATAAATAAATATAATTTTTTAAAAAAGAAATGGACATAGAGAGAAAGAGAGAGAGAGACTACAGCACCAGAGCTTCCTGCAGTACTGTGTGGGCATGGACTTAAACTTGGGCTGTGCACATGGCAATGTGAGCTCCTTTTTAGGTAAGTTTCTTGCTAGTCCAATATGATTGGGTTTTGGGTTTAGTTGTCTTGCTATATTTTTTCTTTCATGGGTGTTCATTCTTCCCTTTCCCTATCTCTCCTTCCTTTTTGAATCGGAAATCTCTCTCTCTGTCTCTCTCTCTCTCCCCTACCACACTTATCACTAAGACTTGGTGCTGGCATTACAAATCACTGCTCTAGGTGGCCAGTTTTTCCTTTTTTCTTTGATTGGACAGAGAGAAACTGAGAGGAAGATAGATAGATGATAGATAGATAGATAGATAGGGACTTGCAACACTGCTTCTCCTCTCTTCAAGTTACTCTCTTGCAGGTGGGGAACAGGCCTGAACCGGGATCCTTGCATGTGGTATTATGTGCCCTCAACCCAGTGTACCTGGCTTCTCAGATATAAAAAATTTTAATATGGGGCTGGGTGGTGGTGCATCTAGTTGAGCATGCATGTTACAATGAGCCCCCAGTCCTCACCTGCAGGGGGAAAGCTTTGTGAGTTGTGAAGCAGGGCTGCAGGTGTCTCTCTATTTCTTTTCCTCTTTATCTTCCCCTCCCCTCTCAATTTCAGGCTGTCTATCCAGTAAAATAAAGATTCAGATAAACTTTTTAAAAAGAAAGAAAAGAAAAAATTATATTTCTCTACAGACTTGCTATTTCCAAAAGCTTTCATTATTTTTTTTTTGAAGAACTGGCATCATTTCTAGTTTCAAGGTCTTCCTATAATTTCTTCTTCCTTCTTCTCCTTCTCCTCCTCCTCCTCTTCTTCATACATTCTCCTTAGTGATTACTTTGTCTTCTTTATCTCCAAAAAAGTCTTTACTTTCACCTTTATTTTTTATGATAATTTTTTAATCTTTATTTATTTATTTTGAATAGAGACAGAGAGAAATTGTGAGGGGAGGGGGAAGTAGTGCCAGAGAAAGACATAGAGACATCTACAGACCTGCTTCACCACTTGTGAAGCTTTCCCCCTGCAGGTGGGAACTAGGGGCTTGAACCTGGATCCCTGCGCACTGTAATGTGTGCACTTAACCAGGTATACCACCACCTGGCCCCTCTATTTACCCATTTTATTTTATTTTACTTTATTTTACTTATAAAAAGGAAACACTGACAAAAACATAGGATAAGAGGGGTACAACTCCACACAATTCTCACCACCAGATAGCTGTATCCCATCCCTTCCCCTGATAGCTTTCCTATTCTTTATCCCTCTAGAAGTATGGACCCAAGGTCATTGTGGGATGCAGAAAGTGGAAGGTCTGGCTTCTGCAATTGCTTCCCCTCTGAACATGGGCATTGACAGGTCTATCCATACTCCCAGCCTGTCTCTCTCCTTCCCTAGTGGGGAAAAGTGGTGGGGTTCTGGGTAATCGGAGCACCAGGACACACTGGTGGGATTGTCTGTCCAGGGAAGTCTGGTCGTCATCATGCTAACATCTGGAACCTGGTGGCTTAAAAGAGAGTTAACATATAAGGCCAAACGAATTGTTGACTAATCATGAACCTATAGGCTGGAATAGTATAGATGAAGAATTGGGGGGGGGGGTCTCCATTTTGTGGATAGCTAGTAGGCATATTTTAGTTATATTCCAAAGGGCCTGTGGCTATAGTAGGTTTTTTTTTTTTTTTTTCCCTGAGCCTGCAATCTGATATGTAGGTGGATCCAAGTTATTGTCTGGGGAGATGTTGTCATGGCTGGAAAAAGGACCAGAAAGCTGGATCAGGGAGGGAAGAGAGTAGTTCCCAAATAATGGAAAGGTGTATAAATATTGTTGACTATAAACCCCATCGATTTGATGTAGTCTGGGGTCATCTTTGTTTTAAAATGAATTTTCACTGGGCATAGAATTCTAGGTGATTTAAAAAAAAATTCTGTACCACTGTCTTCTAACTTTTATTGCTTCCAAGTAGAGGTCTGCTGTCTTCTTTATTCTTTTGTACTGTGTCTTTTTTTACTTTGGCTACTTTTTAGATATTTCTTTTTATCACTGGTCTTAAACATCTTTATTATTATTATATATCTTGATGAAGTTTTATGCATATTTTTGTTCTTGGTGTTCATTGAGATGTTTGAATATTTGTTATGTAATTCTTTATCAAATTTGGGAAAAAAATTGACCATTATTTCTTCAAATACCACCCTCTTTAGTCACTCCAACTCTCCATAAATGGACTGCCTGCAGTTGTCACATTGTTCACTGATGATCTATTCATTTTTAAACATTCTTTCCTCTTTATTTCATTTAGGAACATTTATATTACTATGGATTTACATCATTTTCTTTCTATTCTCAAATGTTTGATTAATCCTATCCATTGTATTTTTCATTTCAGACATTGTACTTTTTTCATCTCAGTAAGTTTGATCTGGGCCTCCCTGACCTCTCCCACCATCACTACATAAAACAATCTATCTTTAGCTTTCTAGCTCTAGTGAATGGAATATAGTTACATTGTTGTAATCTCCTTTAATAATCTTTTCTGTATTATTTTTAGGTTTGTTTCTATTGATTAACTTTTTCCTTGTTATACATTGTATTATCCTGCTTCTTTGCATGCATGGTAGCTTTTGGTTGGATTCCAGACATTGTGAATTTTACTTTATTGTGCTCTGACCATTTCAGTATTCCTATAAGTGTTCTTGAGGTTTGTTCTAGGATGCAAATTGTTGAAAAAAGTTCATTTCTACTAAGGCTTGCTTTACAGCTCTGTTTAGCAGAATCACTACCTTTTCTCCCACTGCTGAAGTAACACCTTTCTTAGGAACTGACTGAATTCCCTGTGATTTATGAGAATTTTCCACTCTGGATGGTAGGACTACAAAGCACTTCAGGATTTAGATGTCCTTTTAAATTATTGCCTCTACTCTTTGAGATGTTCTTTCCTCACATGTAAGTGCTATTCAGTATTCAATTGAAGGTTTGAGGGGATGTCTCTGAAGATATTTCTGCCTGCAAAATTCTTTCTCTGCAGTCCTCTGCTCTGTGAACTCTAGTTGCTTTGGTTTTCCCGGGCTCCCTGCTCTGTCTTCTCAACTCAGGGAGAGAGCCAGAACCCTGTTCCCTATGTTGCAGCATGCAAACTCTCCCTCGGCAGAAACTAGCAATCCTTGGGCTTACCTCATTAGTTTCTCCTCTCTCAGGGACTGCTATTTTGTGCTGTTTGATGTTAAATGTCTGAAAATTGTTGTTTCATATATTTCATCTAGGTTTTTGGTTGCTCAGGGTAGAGAGTAAAGCCTTCCCCTGCTATTTTATCTTCCCAGTTCTATAATTACATTTTCCACATCTTGCTATATGGAAACATAAATTGGTGAAACCATTTTGAAAAATGGTATGGAGCTCCCTTAAGAAGCTAGATAAAACTGCCACACTGTATGACCCAGAAGTCTTACTTTTAGATATCTCTTTGAATACAAGCTCACTAACACGAAATGCAAAATACAAATCAGAAACACTGATGCAAATTGTTATACGCACCCCAACATTTATGGAAATTTATTCACAATAGCTCAACTATGGGAATCAACTGATATGGCTGTTGATTGGATAAAGAAGATGTGGTATATCTATAAAAAAAAAAAAAAAAGAGGAAAAAAGAGGTGAATTTTTACCATTCAGAGCTAAATGGAAAAAAGCTTGAGAAGGTTATGCAAACAAAATAATTTAGGAAAAAAAGCAATGGATGATTTCACTCATGTGCATGATGTAAGGTTATAAAATCAATGAACAGATAATACAAAATAAAGTGATATGGCAGTGAACAGTGACAACAGATGTAAGGTTGCCTGAGGAGAAGAAGGTGGGAGAAGGAAAAAACAAAAAAAGGTGTCGTGTGTGTGTGTGTGTGTGTGTGTGTGTGTGTAAGTGGTAAGTAAAAAATTCACTATAGAAACCAAGAGATAGTTTACCTGAGAGAGTGTACACTTAAGCATGTGTGGACATAGGTTTGAGCCCCCAGTCACCACATAGGAGTTCCTGCATGGTGAAAGTTTCAGGAGCAGTGGAGCAGTGTTGTGGTATCTCTCCTTCTCACTCCATCTCTCTCCATTTCTAATTCTCTATCTTAAAATGTCTACCAGGATCAGTGAAGTTGTGCAGGTGTGAAGCCCCAGCAATAACTTGAGTGGCAAAACCAAACAAACAAAAAAAAGCAAGTAAGCAGATTATAGTGGCTTTTTTTTTTTTTTTTTGCCACCACAACTATCAGTGGGAATGTGTGCTTATATGATTCCACTATTCTTCATAGTCATTTTTTTCATAGAAGGTGAGAGATAAAAAAAAAAGGTGAGAGATAAAGCGGAAAAGAGAGGCAGAGAGAAGGAGAAACACCTATAGTACTGCTCCATTGCTTGTGAAGCTTCCTCCTTGCTGGTGGAGACTGGGGCTTAAACCTGGGTCCATATGAGTGATAACATGTACATTCTACCTGTGAACCACCCACTGACCCCCCACTATAATATCATATATAAGATATGATTATTCCCATTTTACAGATGAGTGAAATTAAGGCTTAAATGATGAGTTACATAAATGTAGGAAAACTTGTGGGTATTAAGGAAGCCTTCTGAATTGCTAGTGGGAATCTCACCCCTCCAAACTCTGAGGAGAGCAGTCCGTAGAATACTCAAAATGTTAGAAATGAACCTACCCTGTGACCCATAGTTCCTCTCCTAGGCTTATATCCTGAAGAAACAAACACTTATCCAAACAGATATGTTGGTTCATACAGCACTATTTGTAATAGCCCAAACTTGGAAGCAACTCAGGTATACAATGACAGATGAGTGACTAAGAAAGTTGTGGAAACAGGAGACTTCTGGAGGTGGGACTGCGAGCAGCAGCAGATCTGTTTCTCTCCTTTCCTCTCCTCCCTTCTCTAGGATCAACTAGGAATATCAAAGGAGACCACCTGGGACCAAAACAAGACAGGACTAGAACTACTTCAGGAACCCACCAAATCACCTGTGAGTGCAAACACGTGTGGCTGGTGGACAGAGAGGAGCCTAGGGAGAGATTAAGTGGCTGGTAACAGTGTGGCAGTTTATCAGAGACACCACCTCCAGTCTGTTCCACCAACAAGGCGGCAGCTGAAGGGAGGAGAGGACTCCCTGGAGACTCAACAAGTGCAACTGTGAGTCTCCGTTGCTACTGCCCTCAGAATCTGGAGCAGTGGCAGGGAGAGACACCAGGGGACAGAGATCTAACCAGGAAACTCAGGAGAAGACTTATACTAAGGAGTGGCATAGTGGTGGGGCTGTGCAAGTCTCTTTGCATAATCACTGGATTATCTCTGCCACACCTTGCTTTATCTCTTGGAAGAAAACACTAATAATCTCAACGCTATTAGAGAGCTGAACGCTGAAATAGCTGAGTTAAGAACACAACTAGCTGAACAAGCTAAAACAGTATCAGAACAGGGTAACAAAATAAATGAACTCCAGAGAACAGTAGAGGGGAGAGAGAATAGAATAAATGAGGCTGAAGAAAGAATTAGCAAGATCGAGGACAAATTAGAGACAACTGAAAAAGAAGTAAGAGATCTCAAAAAGAGATTAAGAGGTACTGAAAACAACAACAGAGTCCTATGGGATAACTTCAAAAGAAACAATATACATACTATGGTTGGCTTACCAGAGGAAGAAAGAGAGGGAGAGGAAGCATTCTTCAGGCCATAATAGCTGAGAACTTCTCTAGTCTAGACAAAATCAAAGACATAGCCCCCACACCTATGGACATCTAATCTTTGACAAAGGGGCTAAGACTATTAAATGGGGAAACCAGAGTCTCTTCAACAAATGGTGTTGGAAAAAATGGGTTGAAACATGCAGAAGAAAGAAACTGAAAACCACTGTATTTCACCAAATACAAAAGTAAATTCCAAGTAGATGAAGGACTTGTATGTTAGACCACAAACTATCAGATACTTAGAAGAAAATATTGGCAGAACTCTTTTAAGCATAAATTTCAAAGACATCTTCAATGAAATGAATCCAATTACAAAGAAGACTAAGACAAGTATAAACCTATGGGACTACATCAAATTAAAAAGAATCTTCACAGCTAAAGAAACCACTAGCCAAACCAAGAGACCCCTCACAGAATGGGAGAAGATCTTTACATGTCATACATCAGACAAGAGTTTAATAACCAACATATATAAAGAGCTTGCCAAACTCAACAACAAGACAACAAATAACCCCATCCAAAAACGGGGGGGGGGACACATGGACAGAATATCCATCACCAAAGAGATCCAAAAGGCCGAGAAACACATGAAAATATGCTCCAAGTCTCTGATTTTCAGAGAAATGCAAATAGAAACAACAATGAGATACCACTTCACTCCTGTGAGAATGTCACACATCAGAAAAGGTAACAGCAGCAAATGCTGGAGAGGGTGTGGGGTCAAAGGAACCCTCCTGCACTGCTGGTGGGAATGTCAATTGGTCCAACCTCTGTGGACAACAGTCTGGAGAACTCTCAGAAGGCTAGAAATGATGGGAAAGCTATCAGGGGAGGGGGTGGGATATGGAGATTGGGCGGTGGGAATTGTGTGGAGTTGTACCCCTCCTACCCTATGGTTTTGTTAATTAATACTTTCTTAAATAAAAAAAAAAAAAAGAAGAAGGCTAGAAATGGACCTACCCTATGATCCTGCAATTCCCCTCCTGGGGATATATCCTAAGGAACCCAACACACCCATCCAAAAAGATCTGTGTACACATATGTTCTTGGCAGCACAATTTGTAATAGCCAAAACCTGGAAGCAACCCAGGTATACAACAACAGATGAGTGGCTGAGCAAGTTGTGGTATATATACACAATGGAATACTACTCAGCTATAAAAAATGGTGACTTCACCATTTTCAGCCAATCTTGGATGGACCTTGAAAAAATCATGTTGAGTGAAATAAGTCAGAAACAGAAGGATGAATATGGGATTATCTCACTCTCAGGCTGAAGTTGAAAAACAAGATCAGAAAAGAAAACACAAGTAGAACCTGTAATGGAATTGGCATATCTCACCAAAGTAAAAGACTCTGGGGTGGGTTTGGGTGGGTGGGGAGAATACAGGTCCAAGAAGGATTCAGAGGACCTAGTGGGGGTTGTATTGTTATATGGGAATCTGGGGAATGCTATGCACGTACAAACTATTGTACTTACTATTGAATGTAAAACATTAATTCCCCAATAAAAAAATAGTACTAAAAAAATCAAATACATAAAGGTTCAAGAAGCCCAGAGGGTCCCAAACAGAATTAACCCAGACTTAATAACACCAATACACATCATATTTAGAATGGAAAGGAATAAGGATAAAGAAAGAATCCTGAAGGCTGCAAGAGTAAAAGAAAGAGTCACCTACAGAGGAAATTCCTATAAGATTAGCAGCAGATTTCTCCACACAAACATTACATTCCAGAAGAGACTGGCAAGATATCTATTGAGTGCTCAAAAAAAAAAGGCTTTCAACCAAGACTACTGTATCATGCTAGACTATCATTCAGACTAGATGGAGGCATAAAAACCTACTTAGATAAATAACAGTTGAAAGAATCAGCTATCAATAAGCCTGCCCTGAAAGAAATTCTGAAAGATCTCCAATAAACAGTCAGACCACCATAAACAGGGCATATATGAGAACATTCTAAAACTCTACAAGAATGGCGTTAAAATATCTTCAGTCTTTGATATCAATAAATGTCAGTGGACTGAATTCACCTATTAAAAGACACAGAGTAGGAAAATGGATCAGAAAAAACAACCCAACAGTATGCTGTCTACAAGAAACCCACCTAACTCAACAAGACAAATACAGACTCAAAGTGAAAGGATGGAGAACTATCATACAAGCCAGTGTCCCACAAAAAAGGGCAGGAAGAGCTATTCTCATATATGACACAATAGACTTTAAAATAAATCAAATTTTAAAAGTAGGGGTGGACATTACTTAATGCTCAGTGGATCAGTAAACCAAGAGGACTTAACAATTATTAACATCTATGCACCCAATGAGAAGCCATCTAAATACATCAAACTTCTACTGAAAGAGCTACAGCAATATATTAACAGCAACACTGTCATAGTAGGGGACTTCAACACCCCATTCTCTCAACTTGACAGATCATCCAGGCAGAAAAATCAATAAAGACATAAGGGAGCTAAATGAAGAGATAGCTAAACTAGAACTATTGGACATTTTCAGAGTCATTCATCCCAAGAAAAAAAGCACAAAAACAGTCTGATTGCACATCTTAAAGACCAAAAAGAAGAAGAACAAAGGAACCCTAAAGCAATCAGAAACAGAAATCACTAAAGTCAGGGCAGAAATCAATAACATTGAGAATAGGAAAACCATACAAATGATCAATGAAAGTAAATGTTGGTTCTTCAAAAGAGTGAACAAAATCGACAAACCTTTAGCCAGACTCACAAAACAAAAAAGGGAGAAGACCCAAATAAATCAGATCATAAATGAAAGGGGGGGAGATATCATAACAGACACTGCAGAAATTCAACATACCATGCGAGGCTTCTATGAACAACTATATGCCACCAAGCTAGAGAGCCTGGAAGAAATGGACAAGTTCCTAGATACCTACCAACTTCCAAAATTAAGTAAAGAGGAACTAGATAACATGAAGAGGCCCATCACAGCTAATGAAATTGAAATAGTTATCAAAAACTTTCCCAAAAATAAAAGTCCTGGACCAGATGGTTTTACAAATGAATTCTACAAAACCTTTTTTTTTTCTACAAAACTTTTAAAGAACAAGTAATACCTCTACTTTTAAAAGTGTTCCATAAGATTGAAGACACTGGAATAACCCTTCCAGCTTCTATGAAGCCAACATCACTTTGATACCAAAAAGACACAGAGACACAACCAAAGAAGAAAACTACAGACCAATATTTCTGATGAACATAGATGCTAACATATTGAACACAATTCTAGCCAACTGGATACAGCAGTTATTAAAAAGATTGTTCATTGGGAGTCGGGCGGTAGCGCAGTGGGTTAAGTGCATGTGGTGTGAAGCGCAAGGACAGGAGTAAGGATCCCGGTTCAAGCCTCGGCTTCCCACCTGTAGGGGAGTTGCTTCACAGGCAGTGAAGCAGGTCTGCAGGTGTCTAAAAAAATAAAATAAAATAAATAAATAAAATAAAATAAATAAATAAATAAAAAGATTGTTCATCATGACCAAGTGGGGTTTATCCCAGGCATGCAAGGTTGGTTTAATATACATAAATCAATCAACGTGATCCACCATATCAATGAAAGCAAGACCAAAAACCACAGAGTCATATCCATAGATGCAGAGAAAGCCTTTGAAACGTACAACATACCTTTATGATCAAAACACTACAAAAACTGGGAAAAGATGGAAAATTCCTGAAGATAGTGGAGTCTATATATAGCAAACCTACAGCCAACATCATACTCAATGGTGAAAAACTGGAAGCATTTCCCCTCAGATCAGGTACTAGACAGGGCTGCCCACTATCACCATTACTATTCAACATAGTGTTGGAAGTTCTTGCCATAGCAATCATGCAGGAGCAAGGAATTAAAGGGATACAGATTGGAAGAGAAGAAGTCAAACTCTCCTTATTTGCAGATGACATGATACAATACATAGGAAAACCTAAGGAATCTAGCAAGAAGCTTTTGGATATCATCAGGCTACAGTAAGGTGTCAGGCTACAAAATTAACATTCAAAAGTCAGTGGTATTCCTCTATGCAAACACTAAGTTAGAAGAAGATGAAATTCAGAAATCAATTCCTTTTACTATAGCAACAAAAACAATAAAATATCTAGGAATAAACCTAACCAAAGAAGTGAAAGACTTGTATACTGAAAATTATGAGTCACTGCTCAAGGAAATTAAAAAGACTCAAAGAAGTGGAAGGATATTCCATGTTCATGGGTTGGAAGAATTAACATTATCAAAATGAATGTACTACCCAGAGCCATCTACAAATTTAATGCTATCCCCATCAAGATCCCAACCACATTTTTTAGGAGAATAGAGCAAATGCTATATATGTTTATCTAGAACCAGAAAAGATCTAGAATTGCCAAAACAATCTTGAGGAAAAAGAACAGAACTGGAGGCATCACACTCCCAGATCTCAAATTGTATTATTATAGGAACATTGTCATCAAAACTGCTTGTACTGTAACATGAATAGACACACTGACCAGTAGAATAGAATTGAGAGCCCAGAAGTAAGCCCCCACACCTATGGACCTCTAATCTTTGACAATGGTGCCCAGACTATTACATGGGGAAAGCAGAGCCTCTTCAACAAATGGTGCTGGAAAAAATGGGTTGAAACATGCAGAAGAATGAAACTGAAAACCACTGTATTTCACCAAAAACAAAGGTAAATTCCAAGTGGATCAAGGACTTGGATGTTATGTCATAAACTATCAGATACTTAGAGGAAAATATTGGCAGAACTCTTTTAAGCATAAATTTTAAAGACATCTTCAATGAAATGAATCCGATTACAAAGAAGACTAAGGCAAGCATAAACCTATAGGACTACATCAAATTAAAAAGCTTCAGCACAGCTAAAGAAACTGCTACCCAAACCAAGAGACCCCTCACAGAATGGCAGAAAATCTTTACATTTTTGGATGGGGGGGGGAGAACATGGACAGAATATCCACCACAGAAGAGATCCAAAAGGCCGAGAAACATGAAAAAATGCTCCAAGTCTCTGATTTTCAGAGAAATGCAAATAGAAACAACAATGAGATACCACTTCACTCCTGTGAGAATGTCACACATCAGAAAAGGTAACAGCAGCAAATGCTGGAGAGGGTGTGGGGTCAAAGGAACCCTCCTGCACTGCTGGTGGGAATGTCAATTGGTCCAACCTCTGTGGACAACAGTCTGGAGAACTCTCAGAAGGCTAGAAATGGACCTACCCTATGATTCTGCAATTCCTCTCCTGGGGATATATCCTAAGGAACCCAACACATCCATCCAAAAAGATCTGTGTACACATATGTTCTTGGCAGCACAATTTGTAATAGCCAAAACCTGGAAGCAACCCAAGTGTCCAATAACAGATGAGTGGCTGAGCAAGTTGTGGCATATATACACAATGGAATACTACTCAGCTATAAAAAATGGTGACTTCACCATTTTCAGCTGATCTTGGATGGACCTTGAAAAAATCATGTTGAGTGAAATAAGTCAGAAACAGAAGGATGAATATGGAATTATCTCACTCTCAGGCTGAAGTTGAAAAACAAGATCAGAAAAGAAAGCACAAGTAGAACCTGAAATGGAATTGACGTATTGGACCAAAGTAAAAGACTCTGGGGTGGGTGGGTGGGGAGAATACAGGTCCATGAAGGATGATAAATGACATAGTGGGGGTTGTATTGTTAAATGGGAAACTGGGGAATGTTATGCACGTACAAACCGTTGTATTTACTGTTGAATGTAAAACATTAATTCCCCAATAAAGAAATAAATTAAAAAAAAAAGAAAAGAAAACAGAAGTAGAACCTGAAATGGAATTGGCATATCTCACCAAAGTAAAAGACTCTGGGTTAGGTGGGTGGGCAGAATACAGGTCCAAGAAGGATGACAGAGGACCTAGTGGGGGTTGTATTGTTATATGGAAAACTGGGAAATGTTATGCATGTAAAAACTATTGTATTTACTGTTGAATGTAAAACATTAATTCCCCAATAAAGAAATAAATAAAAACGTATATTAGTTGTGGGGGTTGTATTGTTATATGGGAAACTGGGAAATGTTATGCATGTACAAACTATTGTATTTACTGTCGAACATAAAACATTAATTCCCCAATAAAGAAATTTAAAAGAAGAAGAAGAAAGTTGTGGTATATATACACAATGGAATACTACTCAGCTTTTAAGAGTGAAGCCACTGAGAGGCAGGCTGGGAGTATGGATCAACCTGTCAACACCCATGTTCAGTGGGGAAGCAATAACAGAAGCCAGATCTCCCACCTTCTGCATCCCACAATGACCTTGGGTCCATACTCCCAGAAGGTTAAAGAAAAGGAAAGAGAAGGTTAAAGAATAGGGAGAGGGGATGGGATACAGAGTTCTGGTGGTGGGAATTGTGTGGATTTGAACCCCCCCTTATCCTATGGTTTTGTCAGTGTTTCCTTTTTATAAATAAATTAAAATAAAATAAAGAAAAAAAAAAAGAGTGAAGTAACCTTCTTTACCTTATCTTGAATGGGGCTAAAAGGAATTATGTTGAGATAAGTCAAAAAGAGAAGGATGAATACTAGATAATTTCACTCATGGGCAGAATTTAAGAAAAGGAAAACAAGGGACCGCGTAGTGATGTAGCTGGTTAAGCATGCATAGTACTAAGCACAAGAACCCACTCAAGGATCCAGTTTGAGCCCCTGCTCCCCACCTGCAGGTGGACACTTCATAAGCAGTGAAGGAGGTCTGCAAGTATCTATCTTTCTCCTTCCTCTCTATCTCCCCCCTCTCAATTTCTTTTGGTCCTATCCAATAAAATGGAAAAAAATGTCCTCTAGGAGCAGTGCCAAAACACACACACACACACACACACACACACACACACGCGGAGGGGCATAAAGTGAAACTTGGACTGTGTGTGGTGTGATATATTGCACCAAAGCAATATACCTTCCTTTAAGGGAAGGAGGGAAGGAGCGGGGGTGGGGCAGAGGAGGGCTTTGAGGTCCTGGTACATGATAGTGGAAAAAAATTGGAGGTGAGCATTTTTTCAGATATCTATCATGGCCAGATAAGAAAATTTACCCATGTGTCAATAACTGTAGTATAAACTATTAAGCCCTCTCCAATAAAATGACAAAAGAAAAAAGTCATACTACAAATTCAGAAGCAACATAATATAACTGATGAATTAGGTGATCAGAATTCCAAGTTTAACTCTGAGATTTCTTACTTATTAGTTATGTGACCTTTCACAAATAATTTTCCCTCTCTGTGCCTAAGTTGCCTCACTGGTGAGAATGCAATAACAAAAGAAACTACCTGATATGACTGTTGAAGAATTAAATGAGTTAACATATAGCTACAACATAATTAGCTATTATTATTGGAGCAGAATAGTTTAAAAATAGAGTTGCATGGCTGGCAGACTCATTTTGAATTCCATCTCCATCACTAAGGTACTAAGGTGCCATGTCTCAGTCAGGGGTCATTTAGAGAAGCAAAACCATGAGGAAAGGGGATGCTGGGAAGGGTAGTTCTGTTGAGTGAGTAGTCACATTACAGGGCTACCCACCATGCTACTTTAACTGCCTGGGAATCCAGATTCTCATTCATGAGAGAGGATAGCAATACTCTCATAGGATGAAATGAGATAATGCACATGGAGCACTTGCTACTTTGTCTAGCACAAGTTAGGGTTCAAGAAACAGGTTTGTAATCTCAGTTGCCCTGTATCCAACAGCTAACAGCTGCCAGAGGTATGATCTGTCACTAAAGCCTGTGGTTCTTCAGACTTTACCTCTGTGCTGAGCTTGGGGATATGAGAATGAGTCAGATAGTCTCTATACAAAGGATCCCGCAATTCAGTGGGAGCAAGTCAGGTGCACAGATATACATAACATAGGGCAGGAAAATGAAGTGAGTAGTTCTTTTTGGAGCTTTGTTTTTTTTTTAATTTTTTAAAATATTTATTTAATTTATTTATTCCCTTTTGTTGCCCTTGTTGTTTTATTGTTGTAGTTATTATTGTTGTTGTCGTCATTGTTGGATAGGACAGAGAGAAACGGAGAGAGGAGGGGAAGACAGAGAGGGGGAGAGAAAGATAGACACCTGCAGACCTGCTTCGCCGCCTATGAAGCGACTCCCCTGCAGGTGGGGAGCCGGGGTTCGAACCGGGATCCTTATGCCGGTCCTTGTGCTTTGCGCCACCTGCGCTTAACCCGCTGCGCTTAACCCGCTGCGCTACAGCCCGACTCCCCTTTTTGGAGCTTTGTATGAGGCTGGCTCTGAACTGGGTTCCCTACAAAATAGCTACTGTGGACTGTACTATACTGTGGACTATACTGTGGCAGTTTGTGCTGATCACGGGAGAGAGAGAGAGAGAGAGAGAGAGAGAAGAGAAAGAGAGAAAGAAAGAGGGAGTGCCTGCGCTATTAGGTGATATTATTATTACCCCTATCATACAGAAAAGGGAACCGAGACCTAGAGAGATTAAGCCACAAGAGTGAGCAAATGACAGCCCCCGGAGGAGGTAGGAGTGGCAGTGGAAGCTGCACTGGGGATCACTCCATTGTGGAGTCATTCCTGAGGAGGGTGTGTCCAAGCTCAGACACCAAGACTGGCTTGAGTGCCCCTACCCACGCCTGCCTCTGCGCCGGTGTGTGCCCGTGGGTGGTGGGTGGTGGGCGATGGCTGCAGTGCCTTGGTGGTGGCAGCAGCGGGGCGGCAGCAGGGAGACAGTCACACCTCGATGTTTTGTAAACTGTTTCTCACAGCTTGTTTGTTCCGGGTTAGGGCTGGAGCGGCACCGTATGGAAGTGTGACTCATTGTTTAATGTGGCAGCTCATTAGCAGAGCTTGTTGCTGCCTCTGATTTCTCTGCTCTCACTAATTGGAGAGCCCAGTGGGGCCTGGCTTCCCATGAAGAATGAGCTGGGTCCCCCAGGGTTCCAGCTGGCCTTTGCCCCTCTGACTCCCTGAGGAGGTCACCCCATGTCCATGGGCACTGGTATCAGTCAAACCTGATTCAAATCCTAGCTTCAAATCCTGGCAATGTAACATTTGACAATGTTCCTTGTCCACTCCTCCTTCTGTCTGAGCCTCAGTCTCTCCACCTGCTTACAAGGAGAAATAGTAGCTACCTAGCCAGGGAGAGTGAGAAGGATGTTCATAACAAATGTCAACTCCCTTGGCACATAGTAGATGCTCAGTAAATGGCTATTGTAGTATTGTTATTTTTAGCTGGCAACCTCAGGGTTTCTGTATTCTGATCTATCTGGAGCAGCCACTCAGCCCAGAGGTGCTCCAGACACAAGGTTATTTTCCACTGTGAAAAAGATTTTTTTTTTCCTTTCATGCTCACCTCCTCCTAAGTGGAGTACACCAGGCTTTCACTTCTATGCTCCCAGGGACAGCAGCTTAGGCTTGCTGGCACAGTCCTGGCCTTTCCTTCAGCTGACCTCTGCTTCCCAGCTTTCCTCCTGGAGGCCACACAGAACATGCCTTCCCCCTTTGCCCCTGACTGTCCTTTGCTATTTGGAGACAGTGATCTCGTCCCTTTTCCAAGTCTTCTCTCCAAGTGGAACCTGTCCTGTTCCTCCGACTGTCTCTTTGCTGAGATGGCTGCTGAGTCACTGAGTATAGCCCTACTTCCCTCTGCTGTCAGCAGGGCCCCTGGAGTTGTGTGACACTGTGGCCATGCTCTGTCTGAGTGCTCCCCACCCTCCTCATTTTCTGTGTGTGCTCCTCCTTGCCTGTGTGCCCCTAGAGACACCCCATGTGGAATTCCACTCAGCCCTTGCACAGAATAGGGCAACTCTCTCTCTTCCTATATGGGGTGGGGGTACCTGTACCTCGTAATAGCAATACAACTGTGTGACTTCCCAGTTCCTACTAGTTACCTTAACAACAGTAAGAAAAGAAAGAAAGAAAGAATAGTAGCTTAAAAGTATATGCCATTTCACCTGATGTTATCATTTTACCATTGAATCAATATAGAAATCAAATCATTAAGGTGACAAACTATATATATATATATATATATATATATCATCACTGGCACTTTCCTGCTCCAGGCTAACTTTTTCAGAGAGAAAGAGAGAAGCAGAGGGAAGGATGCCACAGCACCAAAGCTTCCTCCAGCACAGTGGGGGCCAGGTTCAAGCTTTGGTCATGTGCATGACGAAGCAGATGCACTATCAGGTGAGCTGTCTTGCCAGCCCTGAGATCAATTATTCCTTAGACAGAACCTGGTGTGTTTTGACACTTCCAGCACATCCTTCTTGGGATCAGCTGCCTTTTAAGTACTCAGTAACCTACATGTGGCTTGTGGCCACAGTGCGCAGGCAGGAGGGAGTTTGAGCCTCTGACTGTTGGTGTGGTCTGAACTGGTTTGGCTGTGGAGGCCAACACACATCATCTGACTGAGGGAGAATAAATGAGTGCCCAAGTGTTATTAGGCCATGTGTGATGTGGGTTCCACCACCAGGTCACTCACTGTGTATGTGGCTGTCAAGTCACAGTTCCTCTTCAGGTCATTGTTTCCTCAGCTGACCAATGGGAGGTGAAAGAGAAGCTACTGTTCTATTCTAGGGACTCTCTGTGGCAAGCTCTATATGTTTCTATATGTGTTCCCCTTGTTTTGCTGGGAGACCCTCCCAAATATAGGACTTCCAGAGGTGGGGTTGCAGAGCAGCAGCAGCTGTGTTTCTCTCCTCTCCTCTACCAGGTCAACTAGGAATACCAAAGGAGAACACCTGGGACAGAAACAAGACAGGAATAGAACGACTTCAGAAACACACCAAATCACCGGTGAGTGCAAACACGTGTGGCTCATGGACAGAGAGGGGCCTAGGGAGAGATTAAGTGGCTGGTAACACTTCATTTTACCAGTTGAGACACCACCTCCAGTCTGTTTAAACAAAAAGGGGACAGCTGAAGGGAGGAGAGAACTCTCCTGAGACTCACCAAATGCAACTGTGAGTCTCCATTGCTACTGCCCTCAGAATCTGGAGCAGTGGCAGGGAGACACCTCGGGACAGAGAACTAAACAGGAAAATCAGGAGAAGATCTATACCTCAGTGGTCTAGTGGTGGGGCTGTGAAAGTCTCTTTGCATAACCACCAGACTATCTCTGCCACACCCTGCCTTATCTCTTCGTCAGGAGTCAGTGATTAAGCTAAGAAGCCTACTTATAGTTTAAAAGCCCTCAGGCTCCCATAGCCTACAGGCAAAAAAAAAAAAAAAAAAAGAGGCTTTTAAGCCACTGAGCTCCAAATCAGGGATTAAAATAATATTGAGACAACTGTGAATTTCCACAATTGTGAACCATTTAATTCCTTACTTAGACACAACTCAATCCAGGCAATAGTGATCAGTAATGTGAAAAGTACTGAGAGGGAACTCATAACATAATATATAAAATGGTTAACCCAACAAGAAGAAATATTGGAGAAATGAACCAGGACAAGAGTCCAGCTAAAAGCCCCCCAAAGGGTGAAGCACAAAATAATGAGATCAACATCTAAACACTAGTTAAGGAAATAATCACAGGAGTGAGTAAAGAGTTTGAAAGAAGTGTACTCAGAAATGCAGACACAACAAATGAGACCTGGAAGAAAACACTAATTATCTCAAGGTTATTAGAGAGCTGAAAGCTGAAATAGCTGAGCTAAGAACACAACTAGCTGAACAAGCTAAAACAGTATCAGAACAGGGTAACAAAATAGATGAACTCCAGAAAACAGTAGAGGGGATAGAGAATAGAGTAAATGAGGATGAATTAGCAAGATCAAGGACAAATTAGAGACAACTAAGAAAGAAGTAAGAGATCTCAAAAAGAGATTAAGAGATACTAAAAACAACAACAGAGACTTATGAGATGACTTCAAAAGAAATAATATATGTATTATTGGCTTACCAGAGGAAAAAGGGGCGGGGAAAGAAAGCATTCCTTAGGACATAATAGCTGAGAACTTCTCCAGTCTAGACAACATCAAAGACATAAAGGTTCAGGAAGCCCAGGGGGTCTCAAACAGAATTAACCCAGACTTAAAGACACCAAGACACATCATAATTAGAATGGAAAGGAATAAGGATAAAGAAAGAATCCTAAAGGCTGCAAGAGTAAAAGAAAGAGTCACCTACAGAGGAAATTCCTATAAGATTAGCAGCAGACTTCTCCACACAAACATTACAGGCCAGAAGAGAATGGCAAGATATCTATTGAGTGCTCAAAAAAAGGTTTTCAACCAAGTCTACTGTATCCTGATAGACTGTCATTTCAGACTAGATGGAGGCATAATAACCTTCTCAGACAAGCAACAGTTGAAAGAAAAAACTATGACTAAGCCTGCCCTGAAAGAAGTTCTGAAAGACCTCCTATAAACAGTCAGGCCACCATAAATAGGACATATATCAGAACACTCTAAAACTCTACAAGAATGGCTTTAAAATATCTTCAATATTTAATAACAATAAATGTCAGTGGCCTGAAATCATCTATTAAAACACACAGAGTGGGAAGATGGATCAGAAAAAAAAAACCCAACAGGAAACCCACCTAACTCAACAAGACAAACACAGACTCAAAGTGAAAGGATGGAAAACTATCATACAAGCCAATGGCCCACAAAAAAGGGCAGGAACAGCTATTCTCATATCTGACACCAGAGACTTTAAAATAAATAAGATTAAAAAAGATAGGAATGGACACTACTTAATGCTGAGAGGATCAGTCAATCAAGAGGACTTAAAAATTATTAACATCTATGCAACCAATGAGAAGCCATCTAAACTCATCAAACGTCTACTGAAAGAGCTACAGCCATATATTAACAGCAACACAGTCATAGTAGGGGACTTCAACACTTCATCTTTATTGATTTTTCAACTTGAAAAATCAATAAAGACATAAGGGAACTAAATGAAGAGATAGATAAACTAGAACTATTGGACATTTTCAGAATGATTCATCCCATGAAAGTGGAATACACATTTTATTCAAGTTCACATGGGTCATTCTCAAGGACAGATCATATATTAGGCCAAAAAGACAGCATCAGCAAATTCAAGAGCATTGAAATCATCCCAAGTATCTTCTCAGACCACAGTGGAATTACACTAACACTTAACCATCAATAAAAGGTTAGTAATAGTCCCAAAATGTGGAAGCTCAACAGTAGACTACTTAACAACTACTGGGTCCAAGAGGAAATAAAGGATGAAATCAAAATGTTTCGAGAGTTCAATGAAAATGAAGACACAAGCTATCAAAATATTTGGGACACAGCTAAGGCAGTACTGAGAGGGAAGTTCATAGCCATACAAGCACACATTAGGAAACAAGAAAAAGCACACACACACACACACAAAAAAAAAACCCAGCATGATTGCACATCTTAAAGACCTAGAAGAAGAAGGACAAAGGAACCCTAAAGTAACCAGAAGGACAGAAATCACCTAAGTTAGGGCAGAAATCAATAACATTGAAAATAAGAAAACCATACAAAAGATCAATGAAAGTAAATGTTGTTCTTCGAAAGAGTGAACAAAATCGACAAACTTTTAGCCAGACTCACAAAACGAAAAAGGGAGAAGACCCAAATAAATCAGATCATAAATGAAAGGGGAGATATCACAACAGACACTGCAGAAATTCAACATATCATGCGAGGCTTCTATGAACAACTATATGCCACCAAGCTAGAGAGCCTGGAAGAAATGGACAAGTTCCTAGATAACCTACAAACTTCCAAAATTAAGTAAAGGGAACTAGATAACATGAACAGGCCCATCACAGCTAATGAAATTGAAAGAGTTATCAAAAACTTTCCCAAAAGTAAAAGTCCTGGACCAGATGGTTTTACAAATGAATTCTACAATACCTTTAAAGAAGAACTAATACCTCTACTTTTAAAAGTCTTACAGAAGATTGAAGACACTGGAATAACCCTTCCACTTTCTAAGAAGTCAACATCACTTTGATACCAATAGCAGAGAGGGACACAACCAAAGAAGAAAACCACAGACCAATATCTCTGATGAACATAGATGCTAAAATATTGAACAAAATTCTAGCCAACCGGATACAGCAGTATTATCAAAAACATTGTTCGTCATGACCAAGTGGGGTTTATCCCAGGCATGCAAGGTTGGTTTAATATACATAAATCAATCAACGTGATCCACCAAATCAATGAAAGCAAGACCAAAAACCACAGGGTCATATCCATAGATGCAGAGAAAGCCTTTGAAAAGTACAACATACCTTTATGATCAAAACACTACAAAAAATGGGAAAAGATGGAAAATTCCTGAAGATAGTGGAGTCTATATATAGCAAACCTACAGCCAACATCATACTCAATGGTGAAAAACTGGAAGCATTTCCCCTCAGATCAGGTACTAGACAGGGCTGCCCATTATCACCATTACTATTCAAGATAGTGTTGGAAGTTCTTGCCATAGCAATCATGCAGGAGCAAGGAATTAAAGGGATACAGATTGGAAGAGAAGAAGTCAAACTCTCCCTATTTGCAGATGACATAATAGTATATATAGACAAATCTAAGTGTGGTCTGGGAGGTGATGCTGTGGCTAAGGCACTGGAATTTCAAGCATTAGGTCCTGAGTTCAATTCCCGGCAGCATATATACCAGAGTGATGTCTGGTTCTTTCTCTTCTCCTATCTTTAAAATAAAATAAAGGAATAGTAAAAACTAAGGAATCCAGCAAGAAGCTTTTGGATGTCATCAGGCTACAGTAAGGTGTCAGGCTACAAAATTAACATTCAAAAGTCAGTGGCATTCCTCCATGCAAACACTACGTTAGAAGAAGATGAAAATTAATCCTTTCTTAAATAAAAAAATAAAATAAATAAATAAAATGAAATTCAGAAATCAATTCCTTTTACTATAGCAACAAAACAATAAAATATCTAGGAATATCTAGGAATAAATCTAACCAAAGAAGTGAAAGATTTGTATACTGAAAATTGTGAGTTACTACATAAGGAAATTGAAAAAGACACAAAGAAGTGTGAAGATATCCCATGTTCATGGGTTGGAAGAATTAACATCATCAAAATGAATATACTACCCATAGCCTTACACAAATTTAATGCTATCCCTAGCAATATCCCAACCACATTTTTTAGGAGAATAGAACAAATGCTACAAATGTTTATTTGGAACCAGAAAAGACCTAGAATTGCCAAAACAATCTTGAGGAAAAAGAACAGAAATGGAGGCATCACACTCCCATATCTCAAATAGTATTATAGGGCCATTGTCATAAAAACTGCTTGTACTGGAACATGAATAGACATACTGACCAGTGGAATAGAACTGAGAGCTCAGAAGTAAGTCCCCACACCTATGGACATCTAATCTTTGACAAAGGTGCCCAGACTATTACATGGGGAAAGCATAGTCTCTTCAACAAATGGTGTTGGAAACAAATGGGTTGAAACATGCAGAAGAATGAAACTGAACCACTGTATTTCATCAAAAACAAAGGTAAATTCCAAGTGGATCAACGACTTGGATGTTAGACCACAAACTATCAGATACTTAGAGGAAAATGTTGGCAGAACTCTTTTCTGCATAAATTTTAAAGACATCTTCAATGAAACGAATCCACTTACAAAGAAGACTAAGGCAAGCATAAACCTATGGGACTACATCAAATTAAAAAGCTTCTGCACAGCTAAAGAAACTACTACCCAAACCTTCACAGAATGGCAGAAGATCTTTACATACCATACATCAGACAAGAGGCTTATAACCAGAATATATAAAGAACTTGCAAATCTCAACAACAAGACAACAAATAACCCCATCCAAAAATGTGGGGGGGGGGCACATGGACAGAATATCCACCACAGAAGAGATCCAAAAGGCCGAGAAACACATGAAAAAATGCTCCAAGTCTCTGATTTTCAGAGAAATGCAAATAGAAACAACAATGAGATACCACTTCACTCCTGTGAGAATGTCACACATCAAAAAAGGTAACAGCAGCAAATGCTGGAGAGGGTGTGGGGTCAAAGGAACCCTCCTGCACTGCTGGTGGGAATGTCAATTGGTCCAACCTCTGTGGACAACAGTCTGGAGAACTCTCAGAAGGCTAGAAATGGACCTACCCTATGATTCTGCAATTCCTCTCCTGGGGATATATCCTAAGTAACCCAACACACACATCCAAAAAGATCTGTGTATACATATGTTCTTAGCAGCACAATTTGTAATAGCCAAAACCTGGAAGCAACCCAGGTGTCCAACAACAGATGAGTGGCTGAGCAAGTTGTGGTATATACACACAATGGGATACTACTCAGCTATAAAAAATGGTGACTTCACCGTTTTCAGCCGATCTTGGATGGACCTTGAAAAATTCATGTTCAGTGAAATAAGTCAGAAACAGAAGGATGAATATGGGATGATGTTACTTTCAGGCAGAAGTTGAAAAACAAGATCAGAAGATAAAATACAAGTAGAGCCTGAACTGGGATTGGTGTACTGCACCAAAGTAAAAGACTCTGTGGTGGTTGGGGTGTGTGGGGGGGAGGAAAATACAGGTCCAAGAAGGATGACAGAGGACCTAGTGGGGCTTATATTGTTATATGGAAAACTGGGGAATGTTATGCATGTACAAACTATTGTATTTACTGTCGAATAAAATGCATTAATTGCCCATTAAAGAAATTTTTTTAAAAAAAAGAACTATGACTGTCACCTGTGTGACTATGAGTTACTTTGCTTGACAGGGGACAGGGGGAAATTCTCCCTTCTTAAGTGTGATAATAATGATGATAGAGACTATGCATTCATACGTCACTCAGTACTTCATGTATATGTTCACTTAGGTTGAGTATTTTATTTTATTTTAATATTTATTTATTTATTTTACCTTTTGTTGCCCTTGTTTTTTCTTTTATTGTTGTTGTAGTTATTGTTGTTATTGATGTCATTGTTGTTAGATAGGACAGAGAAAAATGGAGAGAGGAGGGGAAGACAGAGAGGGGAAGAGAAAGATAGACACCTGCAGACCTGCTTCACTGCTTGTAAAGTGACTCCCCTGCAGGTGGGGAGCTGGAGCTCAACCCGGGATTCTTACGCAGGTCCTTGCGCTTTGCGCCTAACCTGCTGTGCTACTGTCTGACTCCTGTGTATTTTATTTTAATGAAAGATACAGAGAGAGAGACCAACTGCTCAACTCTGGTTTATGATGATGCTTGGGATTGAACCTGGGACCTCAGACATGAGGCATGAGTTTTTTTCATAATATGCTGTCTTTTGCATTATGTGCTGTCTCTCTAGAACTGGGAAGGCTCTTTCCAAGTCATCTTAAGAATGATTTAGCTTGGGGGGTGGGGTGGGTAGATAGCATAATGGTTCTCTTGCCTGAGGCTTCAAAGTCCCAGGTTTAATACCTTAACCACCATAAACCGGAGCTGATAAGTGCTCTGGGGAAAAAAAATTACTTAGGTTTAGGCTCCCTTGTTACAATCTTCTTCCCACACCCCAGCCATCTAGACCTTCTTTGTTCAGTTGGGCAGGCCACCACTGTCTGCTGAATGGAGAGCTTGCCCACAGAGGGTCACTTCTCTCAGAGGAGAGAAAAGATTGATGGGGCTAGAG
This sequence comes from Erinaceus europaeus, assembly GCF_950295315.1. Classification (NCBI taxonomy): domain Eukaryota; kingdom Metazoa; phylum Chordata; class Mammalia; order Eulipotyphla; family Erinaceidae; genus Erinaceus; species Erinaceus europaeus. Next base: position 65,499,529 of record NC_080174.1, on the reverse strand, counting down.
AAGAATTTGGTGGTTAAGCCCAAGGTTCCCCATCACCAAGTCCAACCAGCTTCAGAAATAGAACCACATTTCCATTGTGAACCTTTCTTAAGTACACTACATCCTTTCCTATATTCCCCCACAAAAGGATAAAAGCATCCCATCTCCCTTGGCATCTGGCCTGCCTCTCCAGAGTGGTCCTGTCACAGTGTGTAGCTATGAGACCATATCCTGTCCCCTCTCCTGTGAGTACTATTGTCCTCATAATCTTCACAGCAGTACTGTGAAGTAGGTAGTATCACTGCCTCTAATAAAAATTTTATTTATGTATGTACTTAGTTATGAAAGGGAGAACCAGAGCATCACTCTAGTACATGGGACACCGGAGTTTGAACTCAGGTGCTTTTAAGTTCCATGCCCTAGCCACTGTGCCACTTCAGGCCTCTCAATGCCTCTTTATAACTAAAAAAAATAAAAATAAAAATAATAAGTGGACCTTAGGGAGATAAGAAAACTTGCCCAACAGTACATATCTAGAGCTAGGGTCAAAGGGTATGTGTGTGGGGGGGGCAGGTTTGGTGTATTGAGCCAAAGTAAAGGACTCTGGGGCCAGGAAGGGGGAGTATTCAGGTCCTGGAACATAATGGCAGAGGAGGACCTAGGTGGGGGTTAGAGTGTTATATGGAAAATTGAAAAATACTACACATGTACCAACTACTGTTTTTTACTGTCAGCTGTAAATCATTAGCTCCCCCCCCCAATAAAGAAAAATCAAGGGGGTAGGTCTGTTGGGCTCTGTGTATGCGATCTTTCCGTGTTAAATTTCAGGGTGATGATTTGTTTAAGAATAGTAAGATTAACTTGTTCTTAAAATGACTTTTAAAGTGTAGGCTTTTAAAAAAGATGGTAAAGGTTCAGTCACTAATAACATTTACTCTAAGTATTGTGTGAAGCAAACTCATATATACTTTTTAATAATAAATTCTTTTAAAAATTTTATTATCTTTATTTATTAGATAGAGACAGCCAGAAATCGGAAGGCTAGGGGGAGATAGAGAGAGACAGAGATATATAGATGAGACAAAGAGAGAGAGAGAGAGAGAAGAGGGACCTGCAGCGCTGTTTCACCATTCACAAAGCTTTCCCCCTGCAGGTGGGGAATGGGGGCTCGAACCCAGGTCCTTGGGAATTGTAACATAATGGTGCTCACCAGATGCACCATTACCATGCCCCCTCATGTGATTATTTCCACCAACCTTGTGAGAAGGGAGTCCTCATATCCCAGACCTAGGAACTGAGATTCTCCTGAGTAGTGGTTTATTCTAAATCAGACAGGAGATCCTCTGGGTCAGAAGGCCAGCCTTCAAAGTGCTTCCTCCCCTGTGAGACTGTGAACAAGCATGGAAAACTGGAGAAGCAGATGAAGGGTGGAAATGATGGACATTGTGATTTCTGGAATTTTATTCTAGTATGTCCTGGTGAAGCAAGAAGAGAGCTAATCCATTTGGAAGAGGGGAAAGAAAGTGGGTTTAGAGCCACAATGTAGCAACCTGTTTTGAGTTACATAGTTAGAGGGATGATGCTGGTACTCAGTTTGTGTTGTTTAAACCTTGGGCCTATTTCCTCTACACCAAAGCCATAAACCTCCTTCTAAAAGTATCTTCTCCCAGCAATAGCTGGAGGCCATTAGGAACTCTGGATCCTTTTCTCTCACATAGAAAGGACTTGAGCCCTTCTATTTTGTTCTTTCTAACATGTGCCAGGCATTGTAATAATTAATTGATGAGTATTATTTTATTTAATCCTCATAACACCTGGGTGAGATTTCCCAGACTTCCTCAGGACTGCTTAGGTTAGAGGTGAGATGTAAACAGAAAGAGTGTGAATCTTTGAGATAGATCTAGTTTGGGATCTTGATACTTTCACCCTGTGAGACCTTAAAGTTTCAACTGTGTTTTCTGGAGGTGGAGATAATAATACCACCAGAAGCATGACTGTGAGAATTGTGGAGAAGTACAGAACTGACCCCAAATGACAGCAGAACTTAATCCACATACTAGATGAGGTGAGTGGCAGAAACCACTGTCATTCCCCTTTTTGTGACCTAGAGGGTTTGCACCACTAGAAGTTAAGAAACTAGAATTTGCATCAGGGACTAACTCTAGACTGCATTCTTTTATTTTTTTCTTTTCTTTAAAAAATCTGTTTATTTGTGATTTTGGATTGAAACAGAAAAATTGAGAGGGAATGGGAAGATAGAGGGGGAGAGACCTATAGCATTGCTTCACCACTCATGAAGCTTCCTCCTGCGGACGGGGACCAGGGGCTTGAATCCAGGTCTTTGAGATGGTAATGTGCACACTCAACCAGGTATGCCACCACCTGGCCCCAAAGAGCTGAGTTTGTAATTACTACATATTCCTACTTTTTTTTTTTTTGGCTGCACTGAGTATAAATTTTCCTTTCCAAGGGATGTCAGGTCAAGCACCTCAAATGTGAGTTCATATTTTCAGCTGCCTTATCCACACCCCAAAATCCTATCTTTTCTTAAAGATATGACCCATACCATCAGGGACTCAGCATTGGGCCTGAGAACATAGGTTCCTGCTGAGCTCAGACAATGCATCACTGTCTCAAGGCCCACAGAGCAGAGTCCAGCTCAGGCACAATCCCAGCTTCCTGAACTGGGGCTGATGCTCAGGCTGCTGAGACTATTCCTTTATTTCCACAGGCGTCAATAGCCATATCCCTCCTAGTTGGAGTCAATTCATCTTGGGTTTCTGGAAACTTCACCAAGGTCTAGCTCTGTCAGACTCAGTGTCTTCCTGCCCCCAGCACTCATCAGGTCTGTTTTGGGTGGTGGAGACAAAGAGATCAGGTTACTAGTCCCAGATTTCCATGTTCAGCTGGATTCTTCTTGGGGTATTTATTCATCCTTCCTTCCTTCCTTTCTTCCTTCCTTCCTTCCTTCCTTCCTTCCTTCCTTTCTTCCTTCCTTCCTATCTTTCAAACATAGCCATTGTAGCTACTCTTTTTTTTTTCTTTGTTGCTTTAAATTTGTTGTCAAATATTCAGCAATGCAAAATTACAAAAGGTAAAAGGAAAAGGTCTCTCCAGCTCCTGACATCTCCCTTGATCAGAGTTCATCTTTTATTTATGGAAGTGCACACATACATTCTTGCATGCAAATATAATGCACAGGCAAAGTTTTCACAGGAATGAAATCATACTATGCTCAATGCCTAGCACATAGTAGGTATAACTATTTTCCTGTCACTTCCTCTTTCACTTAATTCAGTTACATTATTACCATCTTTCTATGGTAGCACATAGAGGTCTGTTTATTCTCTCTCATTTCTTTTATTTGTCTTTTTGTGTGTGTGTGTGTGTGTGTGTGTGTGTGTGTGTGTGTGTGTGTGGTGCTGGGGCCTTGCATATGCACAATATCAGTGCTTCTAGGCTAACTTTTTCATTATTTCAGACAGAGGAAAAAAGACGACACTGAAAGCCAGAGAAGGAGGAAGGCCAGATAGAAAGGAAGAGACATCCAGGCACTGATCCACCATTCCTGAAGTTCCCTAGGTCTCCTGGTGTCTCCATGCTGTGCACATAGTAAGGCACACCTTCTCAGGTGAGTTATCTCCCAAACCTTATTTTTTTTCTGTTTCGTATTTTTTCTTTTTTTTATTTATTAATTTTTACTTATAAAATGGAAATATTGACAAGACTCATAGGATAAGAGGGGTACATTTCTACACAATTCCCATCCCCAGAGCTCTGTATCAACCCCCTTCCCTGATAACTTCCCTGTTCTTTATCCCTCAGGGAGTAGGGGCCCAGGATCATTATGGGATGCAGAAGGTAGAAGGTGTGGCTTCTGTAATTGCTTCCCCACTGAACATGGGCATTGGTAGGTTGATCCATAATCCCAGCCTGTCTCTCTCTTTTCCTAGTGGGACAGGGATCTAACAACAACAACAACAACATCAATCACTCAGCTCTGGCTTTTGGTAGTGATTGAACGTAGGACCTCTTCTATGCAAGTCCTTTAGGCTACTGCTGTGCTATCTCCCAGTCTTACTCTTTTTTAAAAAAAACTGAGATGTAATTGACATATTGACATAGGTGAACAATAATGATTTGATATATGTATTCCTTGTGAAATGAGCACCACAAAAACTCTAGCTACCATCCGTTCCTTACCAGACAAGGTTACTTTTTTTTTCCCCTTGTGGTAAGAATATTTATTCTTTTTAAGAGTTGCATGGTTTTTCTGACTGTGGTTGTGCCATAGAATAATCTCCTGTGGTCTCCAGTATTTTCCTTTTGCCACAATGACTGTCCTGTCTTGAGTGTCTGCCATGTGCCTGTCACTGTAGGAGGCCTTTTAAGTGCATATTTTTATGGATGTGTCATTCCTATCTTGGATACCTCACTTGGCAACTAATAGGTGCTGAGGACACTATTTGAAGGCTGGCTGGCTTAAGTGTTGCATCTTTGTAAAGACTCTCATATTCAACCCCCCACACACCCTGCTGCGTTCCCACCCCTTGCCACACCATTAAGGACCTGTGCTGGGCCTGAAAAGTGACTGGGACAAAGACTCAGTGCTAAAAGACCACACACACCAGCAGAGGAAACAGTGGGAACAGCTCAACATACTCTAGAGTGAGAAGAGAAAGAAACAAGTGGCACAGAATAGAGGGAGAATTGAGGAACCCATGGTGGCGAGGAAGGTCTCCCTGGGGAGGTGACAGCCCTGCTGAGTTCCAAAGGACACTAAGAGCCTGTGTGAAGTGATGCCTGGGTTCTGTCCACCTTACATGTGGTTTACTTCCTGCATTTCCACCTCTCACCCTCATCCATCATTCATGCCACAGCCACTTCCCAAAAAGGAATCTGGGTAGATTCTAATTTTTATAAAATGACACAGTAACAATAGGACCATTAAGTAAGGGAAAGGAGTAAGAGTTGTGTAATAAAATGGGAGAATAGAATGATCTATAAACCTAAAATGAGGATAGTTATGGTAATTGAACACAAGATTTACCTGTGTTTCCCAGAAGAGAAAAAGGATGCACCTGAAACACTGTGGGGACAGTGGGCTCTTCTGGGGCCATACCAGCGGAGCCCCAACCCCTGACTTGTTCCCTCTGCTTATGGCTCCCTGTGTACTGCTCTGGGTAGTACCTTGACTTTCTCTTTAATTCCCACCCTGTATTTGATGGAGAAGGTATGTAGTCAAGCTTTTGGAGAACCTACTATGCATCACTCCTTTATAACCACCTTACAGTGAGATGTAGACTCAGAATGATGTGAGATGCCAGAAGGACTGACCCTGGGGTAACATCTCTGGCCCCAGCATAGCACTGGGGCACATAAGTTCACCTGGAAGGAATCTCAGGATGAGAAGGCTCAGAACAAAAACCCAGCCTGGATGTCCAGTTGGATAAGTTATAGATATTGGGTAGGAACAAGTGTTGGGACTTGGCTTAAGCAGAATCCATTTAATTTATGAGTTTAGATCTTTTTTTTTTCTTTCTTTCTATCATTGTCAGGGCTTTGCCACTCTAGGCTGACTTTTTCAGCTAGAAAAAGGCAGAGACAGAATGAGAAAGGGAAAGACATGACAGCACCGAAGCCTCCCCATAGCAAAGCAGGTGTACTACTCAGGTTGGCTATTTTTCCCACCCTTGATTTTTTTTTTAAATTATATGAGAGAGATTAGAGAGCCCCTCTTTTGTTTTATGCTGTGCTGGGATAGAGTACAAGTTTTATGCAGACAAGACATATACTCTGCCTCCTTACCCCTAAATTTGAAACTACAAAGGCCATACTAAAGGACTAGCACTGTCAAGTGTTTACTGTGTGTCAGGCCCTTCTGCTACCACAACTCCATCTGGAAAGTGGGGATGATATCAGCGAGAACCATGGAAAGCTTAACACTGAGCTTGCACTTGATAAGCCCTTGATCCATATTCCTAGTACCTGTGATTATTATCACCATCCTCACAACAGTCCTGTGAAACCAATATTGCTAATGCTGCCTTCTGACTAAGGATCTGTGGATCAGGAAGAAATGCCCAAGGCCATGAAGTTAGAGCCCAGGAGCTAACCTAGGGCTTGAGTCCTGTGCTCATTCCACACCGAAGGATGGAGGTCAGAAGATAAGAGAAAAGCTCAAATCAAGCATGCAGAAGGCCATCAAGTTTGAGGCAACTGCCTATAGCATCAGGCTCCTCCATTAGGCAATGAAGCCTTCAAATGGTGGTAGCAAAGAGAAATTGCATACCTGAAGTTGGCCTGGACTCTGCAGTGAGAGCTGTAGTTGCTGTAGTGAGGTCATGATCTGCTGGTCCATGCATAGCACCAACTGTGAAGTTGACAAAGCTGACCTAGAGCTGGACCTAGGTTCCCCAGGCAATTGACAGAGTCAGGCTGGTATAGTAAGCCATCTCTTGGGCCTTGGCTGATGAGACCTTAGGAAGAGTGGGACAACCTCATTTGCATGGATCACATTTTTGGTTTGTTCTTATGTAATCTGACCCAAATATTAAATGGTCATGATTTAGTTAGGAATATAACTCATTGGAGGAGCACATGCTTTGCAAGGGGTCCTGGACCTGATTATTTTTTATTTATAAAAAGGAAACACTGACAAAACCATCGGGTAAGAAGGGTACAACTCCACACAATTCCCACCACCAGTATCCCATCGCCTCCCCTGATAGCTTTCCTATTCGTTATCCCTCTGGGAGTATGGACCTAAGGTCAGTGTGGGATGCAGAAGGTGGAAGGTCTGGCTTCTATAATTGCTTCCCTGCTGAACATGGGCATTGACTGGTCAATCCATACTCCCAGTCTGCCTCTCTCTTTCCCTAGTATGGTGGGGCTCTGGGGAAGCAGAGTTCTAGGACATATTGGTGGGGTTATCTGTCCAGGGAAGTCTGGCAGGCATCCTGCTAGGATCTGGAACCTGAAGGTTGAAAAGAGAGTTAACATACAAAGCCAAACAAATTGTTGACCAATCATGGACTTAAAGGCTGGAATAGTGCAGATGAAGAGTTGGGGGTCCCCATTTTGTATATAGCTGTAGGTATATTTTAGTTATATTCCAAAGGGCCTGTGGCTAACTAGTGTTTTTTGTTTGTTTGTTTGTTTGTTTGTTTGTTTTGCCTGAGCCTGAAATTTGATATTCAGGTAGATCCACGTTATTGTCTGGGGAGATGATGTCATGGCTGGAAGAAGGACCAGAAAGCTGGATCAGGGAAGAGAGTAGCTCCCAAATAATGGAAAGGTGTATAAATATTGTTGATTGTAAACTCCATCAATTTGATGTGATCTGGGGCCCATATTCAGCTTAGGAGCCTATGTGACCTCTGCAGCCCTGTAGATCTGAGCTCACATTCTGTGGTCATGAGTAGGAACATTCCAAGCTGCCCCAATATCAGGACCCATCTTCCTCAGGTGTAGCATAGAGTATATTGTCCAGCCTCCCTTGGAGGATGGAACATTCTCTACCATTGTTGTGGATCTGATTCTTTTTAAAAAGATTTTATTTATTTATTAATGATAAAGATAGGAAAGAGAGAAAGAACCAGACATTATTCTGGTACATGTGTAGCCAGGGATTGAACTCAAGATCTCATGCTTGAGAGTCCAGTGCCTTAGCCACTGCACCACCTCCCAGACCATGTGGATCTGATTCTTGATAAATAAGTTGCAGTGACTAGGGTTGGGGAGATAGCATAATGGTTATGCAAATGACCTTTCTGCCTGAGGCTATGAGCGCCCAGGTTCAAATCCCAGCACTACCACAGCCAGAGCGGAACATTTGCTTTGGTAAAAAAAAAAAAAAAAAAAAAAAATGCAATGGCTACAAAGGGAAGTCAAAGGTTCTTGAAGTCAGGGAGCAAATGTATTTCACAAAATGTGAAGGAAGATGGCTTATCCTATCCCTTCCACCTTTCCCATCCCACTTGGTCTGTGCCATCCTTATGTGGTACGATATATACCTGCAGGCAGCAACCAGGCAAGAAAGACAGCTGTAATAGTAAAACATCAGCCTCGAGTTGGGAAACCTCTGCTTAGATCTCAATTCTGTGATCTGAGGAAAGTCAGAGGCCTTCCTGACACCTCTGCTGACCCTTCTAAAACGATACTAACTTTTTGGGGTTAATTAAAAGCACCATGCCAGCATTTAGCATAGAATCAAGTACCTGATAACTATTATTCTTACATTTGTTATCATTATTTGTATCATTCTCCCAGCAGTGCTGTGAGGTTTCCTCAGCAGATGCACTCAGTTTTCCACTGTGCAAAACAGGAATAATGCTGAAGGCTGTGGGGTGTGGTCTTTGGGAGGAAATGAGAGGACACTCTTAGTCCATGCCTGATACAGGACACTTTCTCTAACCATTCCCTCCTCCTGGCTTCTCAGCCACCTCAGCAAGGCTGGTTGTTCTGTATCCTAATTCCCTCCAATCTCTCTCACCAGGTTGCAGGATCCTAAGGCCAAGAATCAGGCTGAGGAGGTGGTGGCTCGCTCTGTACCCAGGGGACACAGGGCCAGTAAAAGCTGATGGTCAGAGAAAGAAATACATACACTTTCTCAGAGGTTGCAGAATCTTCTCCATCGTGACATTCTTTTAGTTCTCATGCCTACTCCCAGAGGCAGGAGCTGAGACATTTTTTAAAATATATATTATAATGTATGATTTTTCTTTATTTCTTTATTTCTTTCCTTTTGTTGCCATTGTTGTTTTATTATTGTAGTTATTATTGATGTTATTGTTGTTGTTGGATAGGACAGAGAGAAATGGAGAGAAGAGGGGAAGACAGAGAGGGGGAAAGATAGATACCTGCAGACCTGCTTTACTGCCTGTGAAGCTACTACCCTGCAGGTGGGGAGCCGGGGGCTTGAACCGGGATCCTTATGCTGGTTTTTGCACTTAGCGCCACCTGCGCTTAACCTGCTGTGCTACCGCCCGACTTCCCAGGAGCTGAGATATTTTTATATTATTCATTTATTTTTGTCTTACTGCCACCTGGGACTCAGTGCCTGGGCAATGAATTCACTGCTCCTAGTGGTCTTTCTCCCCCCTTTTATTTGACAGGATAGGAACAGACAGAAATTGAGAGGAAAGGGGAATAGAGAGGGAGAGAAAGAGAGACACCTGTAGCACTGCTTAACTGCTTTTGAAGCTTCCGTCCTGCAGGTGGGGACCAGAGGATTGGGCCTGTGCTATGGTCTGATGCAAGATCTATGCTCTCCATTTCACAGATGGAGAAACTGAGGTAAATGAATAACCTGGGATCACACAATGAATCCTTGACAGGGCTGACTCTTGCTTCCTTCTTCTAAACCCACTTGCTATAATTCAGTGTTGGTTGTGACTGCTGATGAGAGAGTAAGCATCTTGGGTCCCTGAGGGTGGGAGTCTGGGGAAGACCTCTGCCTCTGTGTCCTGGTGACCCTGGGGGGACATGGGGAAAATCAGGCAGCTGAAAGAGGTTCCATGAAGCCTCACTTCTTTTCTTATAACTTCTCATAACAACCATGACTCTTTTTTATTTTTATTGAGGGGTAATTAACATATTATAGTATATTAGTTTCAGGTGCAAAACACAATGATTTGAAATGTGTATATATTAAAAAATGATCATCGCAATTTGTTTAGTTAACATTCATCACCACCATAGTTAGAATTTTTCTTGCAATGAGCACCTTGAAGAATTGCTCTCTTACCAACATTCAAATATGTAATATTATTAACTACAGTCCCCATGCTGTGCATTGTATGAACTTTATTTATTTTATAGCTGGAGGTTTGTATCTTTTGATTCCCTTGCACCCAGTTTGATTCCCCTGTACCCTTCACCTGCCTTGGGCATCAGGTGTGCCAAAGGCACCAATCCATTCTCTCTATCTATGGACTTACTTTTGTTATTAGTTTTTTAGTTTCCACATATAAGTGAGGGTAGAAGGCATTTGTCTTTCTCTGACTTATTTCACTCTACATAGTACTTTAAAGGTCCATTCTTGTCAAAAATTCTGACTGAATATATTTGGCATCTTTTATATCTGTTTGCCAATCTATGGACACTTAGGTTGTCTTCCTATCTTCGTTATTGTAGTGAACATGGGGATGGTGATATCTCTTTGAGTCAGTGTTTTCATTTCCTCTGAGTAAATACCCAGAATCACTGGGTGACACAGACGTTATGGTTTGTACTTTATTTTTTGAGGAATCTCCATGCTACTTTCCACAGTGGCTGCACTAGTTTATATCCCCAACAACAGTGCCTAAGTGTTCCCTTCTCTCTGCAGCCTGGCTGATGCTTCTTTCTCATCTTTGATAATAGCCATTCAAACAGGTGTGAGGTGATGTTTGTTGTGGTTTTGATGTGCAGTCATGGCTCTTCAGAATTTCACACTGCTCTTGGCCTTTGTGAGGTGGTTTCAGGGCTCCATGAACATCAGTCTTAGAGAGAAGCCCTGAGATCACCTACTCTAGCCCTCCTGCCTGTTTGACAGACCAGAATATGTAGCTCCTGAGGAGCACAGAAGTAACTTAACGAAAAGCAGGGCTGATAGAGAGCATTGAAAACTGGTATTCTGACAGCACCTTAGATCAGGGAAATGACAGACCCAGGTTGGAACAATCCAGAGAAGTCACAGGGGCATAGCAGGGCAGGGTAGTGGGACCATAGTAGGTCTTCTGCCAGGCACTGCTGTCAAATCTTCACTTTACATTTCATTTCCCTTTGCACATCTCTAGGGGGTCAGGATTGCTTATAGATAAAACAACAATAGTCTGTGAAAAATGAAGAATTCAAACCATTTCCTGTCTTCAGATCCTCTACCGTTCTCATGACAACTCTTACTCCAGGTTGCATAGTATCCCATCCAAAATGTACACCCTGCCTGGCTCCTAAGAATATGACCTGCTTTGGAAATAAAGTCACTGTAGATGTTATCCATTGACATCAGAGCTTACTGATATGAGGTCTCCGATGGGTCCTAAATCCAGTAAGGCTAGTATCAATACAACAAGAGATGAAACTGAGGGCACTAAGGTCCTGGTGTATGATGGTGGGAGAGGACATAAGAGGGATGAGGAGATAGCTTAAAGATTATGCAAAAGACTTTCATGCCTGGGTAGGGGAGATAGCATAATGGTTATGCAAAAGACTTTCATGCCTGGGTAGGGGAGATAGCATAATGGTTATGCAAAGAGATTCTCATGCCTGAGGCTCCTTCTTCTTCTAGCGTTTGCCCTTCTTCCGTAGCCAGTCAACAGCATCAGGTTGAGCCTGATGTAAAGTTTCGAGACCTCCTTTGAATCTGGAGAGGTGGCAGTCGTTGACTATGTGGGTCATAGTCTGTCTGTAGCCACAGGGGCAGTTCGGGTCGTCTCTGGCTCCCCAGCGATGGAACATAGTGGCGCACCAGCCATGGCCTGTTCGATAGCGATTGAGGAGGGCCCAATCATAACGTGCTAGGTCAGAGCCGGGTTGACGCTTGCAGGGGTCTGTGATGAGGTGTTTGTTCTTTACCTCAGCTGACTGCCAGCTCTGTTTCCAAGAAACTGGAACAGAGAAGTTCAGTGTAGGCGTAGGGGACCAGATTGGGTGACGAGATGTCAAGCGTTGGACAGGGTGGGCGAAGATATCCACGTATATTGGCAGGTCCGGTCGAGCATAGACGTGGGAAATGAACTTAGATGATACCGCATCCCGACGAATATCTGGCGGGGCGATGTTGCTAAGAACTGGCAGCCATGGAACCGGGGTGGAACGGATGGTTCCAGAAATTATCCTCATGGAGGAATATAATTTGGAATCGACCAAGTGGACATGGGGGCTACGGAACCATACTGGGGCACAGTATTCTGCAGTGGAATAGCATAATGCCAGAGATGATGATCGTAGTGTGGAAGCGCTTGCGCCCCATGAGGAGCTGGCCAGTCTTGCAATGATGTTATTCCTCGCGCCCACCTTTGCTGCAGTTTTTATGAGATGTTCGTGAAATGACAGAGTGCGATCGAGAGTAACGCCAAGATAGACTGGCTGGGCTTCATGCCGGATTCTCGTATCGCCAAGCTGCACATTAAGCTCACGCGAGGCCGAGGCATGGTGTAGATGGAAAACAGATGATACCGTTTTTGCAGTGCTAGGGATTAGTCGCCATTTTTTACAGTAATCAGATACCAGAGACATGTCTTTCGTGAGTGTTTCCTCGAGGATGTCGAACTTGGATGCCTGAGTTGCACAGCAGATGTCATCGGCGTAGATGAACTCCCTTGAAGAAGTTTCTGGGAGGTCATTGATGTAAATATTAAATAGCGTAGGAGCCAGAACAGAGCCCTGGAGGAGGCCACTTGAGACAAGTCTCCATCTGCTAGACTTGTCACCCAGATGAACCCGGAATCTTCTGTTTTGGAGAAGAAAGGATATAGTGTTGGCCACCCATGGAGGCAGGCATCTTGAGATCTTGACTAGGAGACCACGGTGCCAGACCGTGTCATAGGCTTCTGTGAGATCAACAAAGATGGCACCCATCTTTAAATTCTTCTGGAATCCATTTTCAATGTAAGTTGAGAGGGCCAGGGCTTGTTCGCAGGTAGATCTTCCTGGGCAGAAACCAGCCTGGGCGGGTGATAGGAATTTCTCTGTAAGATGAGAAATACGTGACAGAAGCAGTCTCTCAAGGAGTTTGTAACACACGGAGAGGAGAGAAATTGGTCTATAGCTGGCGGCCAGTGTTGGGTCTTTCTTTGGTTTCAAAACCTCTATAATCTTCGCACGACGCCAAACTTTGGGCATAGACTCAGATTCCAAGATGTGGGACAGGAATGAAGCGAGCCACTTCTTTGACGCGGGACCCAGGTTAAGAATGAGTTCTGGGGTGATGTTATCATAGCCAGCAGCTGTTCCCGGTTTAACCCTCTTCAAAGCGTCTTCCAGTTCAGACAGTGTAAAGGGAGAGATATTTGGAGATGGACAAGATAACCGGAAGTGGGATGACCATTCATGGGAAATTTCTCTTTTCCAGACTGGGTTGATTTTAGCACGTTCAACTTGAGTTAGGTGACTGGCCACTGAGTTTGGAGATACAGGAAGATGGGAGACAGGAGGGGGTTGGCTACCGGCACCCAGTCTGTGAAGAAGCTTCCAGGCCTTCCTACTTGAGTGGGTGAAGTTCAGACTTTCTGTGAGTTGTTGCCAGCGGGCTTGGCGTGCTGCATCCAGGGAGGCAATGAGATGGTCAGCCACATCTGGGTCGCCCGACTCATCATACTGCTTTAGTAGTTGCTCGCATTCAGCATCAAGACAAGGCGTATAGTTAGCACGTCTCCCACGAGGAATGGCTTGGGAAGCTGCTTTGAAGATGGCTTGGCGGAAGCGCCTGTAGGAATCTTCAGAGGGGATAGAGTTAATTGGAATTGCAGGAATAGATTTGTTGGTAAGATCACTGAACAGACGCCAGTTTGCTTTCCGAAAGTTCCATCTTAGTTTCTCCGAGCACAGAATCAGTGGGAGCTGGAGACCAATGTGGATGATAGCTGGGCGGTGATGACTGTGCGGGAAGATCTTGAGAACTTGTCTCGTAGCGGGAAAGGCTTGGTTGTTGACTGTGCTAATCCAGCACAGGTCGGGTGACTAGTCTTTATTCCATCTAGCACTGTGAAAAGAGCCTGGCTGTTTGGGATCGTATAATAGGGAGAGGTCATTCGCTGAAGCCCAGTCGGCTAAGATAGAGCCGTCAGCACGAGTGGAGGAATATCCCCAGTCTTGGTGATGACTATTAAAGTCTCCAACGTAAACGGCTGGGTGATTCGGGCGAGGCAGGACCTCGTTATCCCATGAGGCACTGGGAGGCTTATATACGTTGACGAGCTGAATAGTTCCAATAGTAATGGAGTCGTAGAAGGTCGAAGAAGCCGTATGGTAAACGTCCGCAAGGCACGATTTGGCGTAGATGGCTCGGCCATGTTTAGGATGGGGATTATAGCATATTAAATCGAATCCACTGATGGTGA